>NW_025357011.1:0-3734 GCF_016433145.1 Gracilinanus agilis
TATATATATATATATATGCATATTCCCTGCCCTGGTAATGAAAGGGAAAGTCTGGGGTGAGGGTGAGGAGTTGGAAGTAATTACCATACTCATTATGCCCTTGAGGGAACTGCCTGACCTTCTGAGGTTGAAGTCTTAGAAAATGGATGAATTCACATAGGAATATTGGTAATAAATAATACAATCCAACTTTAATTTTCCTCACATATCTACAACCAAGGGTGCCTTTCTTTGTTCCACATCATGCTATGTTTCAAATAAATGTCAGTAAGATACTTCTCAGAGTTGTTAGGGCAAATGAGTGTTTTGTATACTTATGGGTTATTATTTTCAAAAATCTGCATTACTAGCTGGGATTCTTCTGTTAGAGTTTCCCATACCAATGAAATCACAGTGAAGAGAATAAGAATCTCTGACACCTTCCCCCCTGCCAAATTCTTTTTAAATAGATTCCAGTTATCATAATCAGTATTTAGGCACAATATCTGGGACATTGATTAATTAGTGATTAACACAATTATGTTTTTAAGGGAAAAGTCTAGTATATCTAGCTATTTTCTCTTTTTCTAGCATTTACAATAGAGTGTGGCTCATCAAGTTAGCTGAAAGCTTATCCACCATATAAGACATGTCTGGATTATGAGTGGTGGAGGCTTTAGAAGGAGCTGACCCCTTGAACAAGGGACATCCCTAGTATATCAGGTTGAAGGCCATCGCAACCAAGCAAGGCTCAATAAAAAGCAGACATCTCTTCAAGAAGACAGCACTCAAACACTACTAGAAAATGTATCTCCTGCCCATTATTTCTAAATGGATCTCCTGCCCATTAAGACCTAGGATTGGTGTGAATATTGGTGTGGCATCTTGAATGATGTAATATTAAGGATAAAAAAGAAGAAAAACTCTCATTCAATTTTCTTAGGCTATGAGGAAAATCTAATGACCTAGCCTTGCAAAGAGACACCAATCTCTTTCAATAAACCTGTTATTGGCCTGAAGCTGTAAGATTAAAAATTAATTTCCAAATACTCCAAATATATTTTATAAAATTTATTAATAATAACTTGAAACAAAAGGAAAGCAGAAACCTTAGTAAACGAAGGAAGTTTCCTCAGACCACACATGCAAGAGAGGAGAGCACAGAGCAGCCAGAGAAGAAAGAGTAAAAAGCCCGAGGGAGTGGAGTTACACACAGCTATTTACAAAATGTGAGCATGCCACTTGGAGGAGAGAGGAAAAGAATTCTGGGAAATACTAAAGGAATTCTGGAGAATTTAGTCCTGGGGTACAGCATTCTAACTACACACCTCTTTGTTTTATTTCAGAGTGAATGAAAAATATTCATCACAATAGGTATAGTCAGATAGATAGATAGATAGATAGATAGATAGATAGATAGATAGAAAAATAAATAAAAATACATATGTATATGTATGTATTCAGAGGTGCCTAGGTGACTCAGTGGATAGAATGCTAGTCCTGGAGTCACGAAGAACTGAATTCAATATAGTCTCAGACATTTACTAACTGTGTGACCTTGGGAAAGTCACTTAACCTCTTTATGCCTTAATTCATTCGAGAGAGCAATGACAAACCACTCCAGTATCTTTACCAAGAAAACGCCTTTTAAAAAAAAATCAATATAACTGTCGCTTCTTGAAGAAGCAAAAGTATAAATAAGCTGTGTAAATTGCCTCTTTTTTTAAATTTAATTCTACTATTGACTCGAATTCAAGCAGAGAGTTTACATATTCAATCACTTATTTAGTTGACAGGTGCTAGGCTTAGTTTAAATGTATTTGCAGTGTGTCATTATTTTATCATCAAAATTCTGGCTTCTTGGGGTAACATTTCTGATTTGTCTGTTTCATATCTTTTGTAGCAGATGTCTCCTCCAATTTCCCCTTCCTGGCCTCAGCTTTTGATGTTGACTCTTGTTGTAGACCCCTTTTCTTAGTTACTCCCCTCGCCCCTGGAGGGTGTGAAACATGACTGTACCTGCCCAGAGCCAGATATCTCTCAAAAGCTTGTGCATGTACCCCAAACTCTCTCTGAGACCATTGCTCATCTTTGCTCTATCAGAGAAGTTCCAGCTCTCTGAAAAAATGCTAGCCACTCAATTTATTCCTCAATTACCAATGACTTCCATGGTTCCTCCTCACATTGGTCTTTATTCTTTTCAAAAATGTTTTTTTTAATCATTAATAAACATTTGAAATCTTTAAAATTCAAAAAAAATCAATGGTTGATATATTTGGGATTGCTAAAGTAGCACAATTGATAGAGAATCATGGCTGGTGTCAGAAGGATCTGAGTTCAAATTTGGTCTAAGACATTTTCTAGTTGTTTGACCCTGAGCAAGTCACTTAACCCAACTGCCTAGCCCTTGCTGCAGTTCTGTCTTAGAACTGATACTTAGACAGGAAATAAGAATTTTAAAAAAGTGTGGTCCACACAGCTGAACAATATACTCAGAGTGAGAGAGGCTGTCTGACTTTAACAGAGGCATATATTCAATGGGAAAAAAAGATTCTGCAATGAGACAACATGCTCTAGTCCATAGATTAAATATTGCATTAAATCTGGGAACTCCAAAGGAAGTCTTATGTAAAGATATTTTGACAATCCAATAGCCTCAGAAATAGCCTTGTTATACTCCCCCAAGAATTTCTTCTATTGTCTTCAATTTTAAACACTGTAGTAACCAAAGGGATAACACAAAAAATTCTCCTTTTATATCTGCCCTCTATTGGCCCATGGAAGTTTATGAAATTTATTACTATTTGAAATAAGAGGAAGAGAAATTCAAATTGTAAAAAATATCAAAATTCACACTCTCTCTCTTTCCGTCACTCAAACTGTGACTTGGGGAGGAACCTTTCCTCTTAGCTTTTATATTTTCAGAATTAATAGCATTCTATTTTTTAATATGTTTATAGAATTAAAATATTGACAAGTCAATTAACCATCTGTAAATAGGCAATATTGCAGGAAATAGTACTGGATATGGAATCAAAAGAATAAGTTTCAAGACCCGGCTCTGATACTTATTCCTTGTGAAATGCTAAGCAATGAATTCTTTTAAGGCTTTTGAATCACATATGCCTCATTTGTAAAATATAGATTCTTTTTTGTTGTTGGGAGGTGGTGGAATGAGGAGCAGGGCAGAGTTCCAGAATTCTGATTTCATAAGTTTTGGGAATTACTAGTGTGGAAACTCTCTCCACCCGCACAGATCAGCAACCCATTTACAATATCTTAGAACAGGGTTTCTTAACCTGTAGTCCACTAGATCAGCAACTACTCTTGGAGTCTCTTCAATTGGTTTCCTTTTTCATCCTATGAATATTATTTTATGCATTTATTAACAACAGTTTTCTGACAAAGGTGCCATAGGTTTCACCAGATTGCTAAAGCGTTCCATGGCACACAAAAAATGTTAAGATTCTGCCTTTTATTTTATTTCATTTATTTATTTTTAGATCTATATCTTCTGCCTTAGTGTCAATTTGGACAAAAGTGTGGTAAAAGGCAGGCAATTAGGGTTAAGTAAATTGCCCAGGGTCACAAAACTAGGAAGTAGAACCTATCTTTTCGAATTTAGGGTACTCAGAAATTAATTGATTTTCTTGTGGTCATACAATTGAGACTGAACTTGAATCCAGAGCTCTCTGACTCCAAGGGTAGCTATATATATAAATATATATACACTCACATATACATCTATATATGTA
>NW_025357012.1:0-1401 GCF_016433145.1 Gracilinanus agilis
CTAAACCTAATTAACTAAACCCACTAAAGTTAAGAAGTCCAAAAATCAATTAATTTTTATCAGCCTTAAACTCAAGGTAGCAATGATCATAGGTGAATGTAAACTTATTGTCAATAAATATATTATTTACAAGCATAAGCTGGGATTTTATTTTAAAAGAACTAGCCTTATGTGTAATTTCAAAATGTAAATAAAATGATATTAAATTTTGAAGTCCTCTCATTTACAGAGAAGGTGCTTAAAATACTTTGCATTCTATTTATTTGAATTTTAACTGTAAAAATGTTTGATTAGTTGACTGGCATTTATAAAAGTCATACTAAACAAATAATATTCAGGGTTATTATTATTCATTTCTGATGATTAAATAATTTCCAGTAATAATAATTAGCATCTTTTTTTTTTAAACCTTTACCTTCTGTCTTTGAATCAATACCTTAGGCAATGGGGACTAAGTGACTTTTCTAAGATCACATTTGAACTCAGGACCTCCCATCTCTGGGCTTGGTTCTCAGTCCTCTGAGCTTCCTATTTGCCTCCAGCCAACAAATATTACATGCAACCTTCTTTACAAATTTGATTGCTCCCTAAATACCCAATGATATAAAAAAGAGAGCTAACAGAACCGAAAAGTATTAAAAATATTGACCATAATTTCTAGCTGAAGGCACAGAGTTAGGGCCTGTAAAGGAGTTTATGAAACCTCTTATCTAAATGGTTTAACACAGGTGAATGAGGTTGCTTTAAATAAGACTCAGTGTCTCTGCAGCTCTATGTTAAATCAGCTGACAGGCCCCACCACACAGTTGATTCCTCCTTTACAACTGACCAATGAGGAAGTAAAAGATTCTTCCCTGTCAATGCTAAGTGAACTTATAGTTCTTTAGATAAAATGAATATTAATAAGCTTAGACTATTAAAGATGTTATAACTGATTGTGATTTGCTGATTTTGATGTTGATTCTGATAATAGAGGATCAATAAGCACTTGAATGAGCTTGATGATAGAAAGGATAATTTTTAACTGACACTTTTCCCCCCTAAGAATCTTTAGCACATATCAGGTCAGTACAGGCTTCTTTCTTTTTAATATATATAATGAAGGTAAACAAGGATAGGGAAAGGATGGGTTGAAATACAGAGGAAAGAGAGATTAGGAATGAATCCTAGAATCTTGTTTAATTAACTAAGCCTATAATAAATCTTCTGGAGTTTTCAAGTGAAGCTGATTCACTGAACCTGCCAGGAAAATTGCCTTGGGCCTAAGGCCTGACTCCAGTTGCTTGATGTTCTAGCTAAGTTCAAGTTGGCTTGGTTTAACACACTTGATCTTCAATATTTATCTTCTTGTTGATGTTTAGAAAGTTGTATAATATTGATGATGTATAGGAATGGATGCTG
>NW_025357013.1:0-1252 GCF_016433145.1 Gracilinanus agilis
AAAATGACCAAAGTCACACAACTAATGAGAAACAGAGCTGAGACACAAGCCAAATATGCTGAATCCAATATTGTTTCCACAGCCCTACACTGCCTCTCTAATATTCCTAAAGGTTTTCCTTTTCCAAGAAATTGGAATAAAGTATATTCAGGTTTTTTGTAAACTTTTCAGCTAGTCCAGATGGACTTCTTTCTAGTTTCTTGTTTAAAAATGTCTGAGTTCTTTCACATTTATCCAGTAAGAATGTATTAAGTATGATTAAGACTGTCCTAGTCAGTACAGTGGACAGAGTGTTAGGCTTGGAGTCGGAACAACTCAAGTTTAAATTGGGCCCTAGGCACTTATTAGCTGTGTGACCCTAAGCAAGTCATTTAACCCCCCATTTGCCTCTGTTTCCTCATCTGTAAAATGGGGATAATTATAACACCTACCTCTTAGGGTTGTTGTAGAGATCAGATGAAATAACTGTAAAGTGCTTAACACAGTATCCGACAAATAGTAGGTGCTATATAAATGTTTCCTTCTTTCCTTCCTTTAGAGTCACTCAAAACATCTTTGAGACAATACCAATGGCAGACAGGACAATAAAGCTGATATCTATTTCCTCCTATTCCCATATTTTGATCCTTTTCTTTCTCCTTCCCTTCTTCTTTTCCTCCTTAACAGATGAGAAATCCCCAAACTTCAAACCCATACATCCTTGGGAATTCAATAAATAAAACATAATGGAACCAAATGAATCCAAATTATCCAAACATAATACTCAAATACAAAAATTTAAGAATTTTTAGTAGATGTTACCATGTTGAACACTAATAACATTCAAACTATGAATGAATAACTGAGTGAAAGGATCTCAAAATATAGAGACTTATTGGAAGAAGCCAAAATGTGGGAACATGAAGCAGAGATCATATCCACTGTCCTGAACAGCAGCTAGAGTTGTCTCAAAGGTGCTTTAGGTAAGACTAAGGAAGATAAGCCTAGTCAGTGCCCCCACGAGGACCAAGTGTGTTACTAAGGCAGATAAGATAATAGATAAATAAAAACATATTCAATTCTAAAACCAAACCATTCTGTCTTTCTTGACAATAGTCTGGCAAACATTAAAGAAAGATAATAGGATGGTTCCTTGCTCCAGGGACATTTTTATATGAACTCCATTAAAAAGAAACATGAGAATAGTAAGGGGGAAAAGACAACATGCCTAGGACTTTATGGTTTACAAGCTTGGTTGCATTGTCTCTTTTTT
>NW_025357014.1:0-3387 GCF_016433145.1 Gracilinanus agilis
GAAGGAAGGAAGGAAGGAAGGAGGAAAGAGAGAGAGAGTGGGAGGGAGGGAGGAGAGAGAGAAAGACTTAGAAAGAATTTCAGGAAAGGATTTCTAAAGAAGATACCTCCTTGAAGGAACCTAGGAATCCTATGAGAACAAGATGAAAAGGGAGTACACTGTGGATAGTGGAGCAGACTGTACGGTGGAATAGAAGTAGTAAAGAACTGCAAGCATGGGGGAAGATGTGATGGTCCAGTTGGGTTGCTTAAAGAGTTCATGGAAGAAAGTAATAGGAAATTTGGAAATCTAAATAAAGGATTTAGAGATAAAACTCCAATGGCATCCAATCTAATTTCATTTTAGAGATAAGAGAAGATATATTTAATTCTAATATCTACATTATAATGCATACATGCATTATTTGTATATGTATCTCATTTAGTTTTATATATCTTTCACTATATAATGATAGCTACTATGCATGTATACACACAATAGTTATAATTTGTGCATCACCTTAAAGTGACCTGTTTCATCTCATTGATCCTTATAAGTCCTGTGAGATGATGCTATTCCTATTCTTTACATCACTGACTTACTGAGAGACTTAAGTGAGAAACCACACATTAAAGTTCCTTGAAAACATTGAAATGCTACTTGAAAATCACCTTGCAAGCTCCTTGAGAGTAGGTTCTGACTTAGCATAATGCCAGGGACATAGTAGGTGCTTAATAAATGTTTCTGGACTGATTTAAATAAAGTCTAAGTTTCATGAAATCCATAGAGGGTAATGATGATGATGATGGTGATAATGAAGATGCTATAACTAGACGAGGAAGCTGAAGCTAAAGGATTTGCTTAGAAAAACAATTTAATCATAAAAAGATCACACAACTGGTGAGTGTCTGGGGCCCAATTCAAACTCAGGGTCTTGTGACTGCTACTCTCTTTCTACCTAGCCACCAAGACATGTGAAATGTGAGATCACATGGTGAGAGGAATAAAAGTTTGAAGTGGCAGAACCTGGAACAAACCAAATTTCTTTTGACTCCAAAACCAGGGTTTGGGGGAAGCAGGTTAGAGTGTTTAAATGCCAGGATGAAAAGTGTTTTGTTTAGTTTTGTGGGGGGATGATAAAGCAATAGGGAGTCAGTGATGATTCTGGCACAGGGGAAGAACATGGTCAGATATGCCTTATTTTGACAGCTCTTTGAAGGACATATTAGTAAGGGGGAAATGCTGGAAAGAAGAAAACCTAATCTGAGTTTTCTGGGATAGTTCAAGTAAGAAGTAATGAGACTAAACTGAGATGGTGAGAGTGTGTGAGAATGTTAGGTGGTTTTCTCAGCCAAAAAAAAACTAATGAAAAGGGGAATTTGGAATAAATTGAGTTTACAGTCTCCCCCCACCCCACCCACTTTATATAACAAATCCTGGCAATGCTTAGCATATTTTTTATTATTATTTAAAGGATTTCCATCCTTTCCAAAACAGAAGGATTAAAAAGCACTGAAGCTAATTTGACTTAAATAGCCTTTGGGGATGTAGGGAGGAAGGGGGGGAATTTTATCCTTCAAAGATATGTATTTTTTTTTGAATCATCAAAGAGTGATTGAATGTGTGTATAGCTAATGTTCTTTTGGTGTTGGCTTTTTATTTTATTGAATTATAAATCTTGAAAAATCTGAAGGATTTCTGTTAGTTGAATGAGAAATATTAATTTTTTGTTAACCCTAGTTTTGGATTAATTAATATTTTCAATTTCCTGAGCTTACCAAAGAACAGAGAGTTTGGCACTCTCTTCCTGGTGCCTATCAGTTCTCTATTAATATGTCCTTGACAGTGATCATTGGCTCTGCTTCCCAAGAGTACTTGGTATTTATTTTGTGAGTATTCTTTATTTACTTATGTATCAAAGTTTTAGGGATGACAGACCATGTACATTTTAGCCTTTGTGGGATCAGAAGCAAATCCATGTGAACACTCCAGTAGTAGACAAACATATAAATATAAGCCCTTACCTCTCTCTAAGAACTGCTTATTCATAATTCTTTAGCTGTGTTCAAAGACATTCAGGGAATATGTTGTGATAGTTTTTAATATGTTAACACAAATATATAATAATTAACTATTATTTCTAAGACTCCAGGACAGTTATAAAGAATCTAGAAAAACAAACAAGCAAACAAACATTTCTGAAAAGCTCTCACTCCCCTTTCTCAATATTAAAACTCAGGTTGACAGGCTTCCTCAAATATTGTTCTCATTAACTATCCTATACATTAATAGAGTAACAAAGAACACAAAGATATAGTTAAATTTTTCAACAATGTGTTATATGCAAAAAAGAACACAGCCAAAAATTATCTTTAACTACTAACTGCAAGTATTGACACCTTAAGCAAGCATTTCAGTTTGCTCAAAAGTCTCTCATTAATTTTCTTCAGGACACATTCTTTACAGGATGCAATAAATTTAGTTCCCTCAGAAAATGTATCTGGATTCTCTCCTTGACAAGTCATTCATCCAATCTTTCAGGAAATAAATCCTCTTAGTCTTTTCTTTCAGTTTCAATCTCTTTCCCCAAAAGTTACGCCTCTCAGTTGAACTGTTGCTGCTTCTAACATTCTATTTCCATTTGAAGATAGTCAACTTATCTAAATTATCTCTGAATGTGGCTATTTAATACCTGCATTAGATAGACTATGTAGATGACACAGTTCTAGACTAGAAATGGACTTATCTACCATCCATGAGCAAGTAAGATCTTAAAAGATGGGAATTATTTATCCCCCACCTTCACAACTGACATAATGCCTAGAATATAATAGCTGCTTGATGAATGCCTTTAGAGTAGTCGATTTCTATTTTACAGATGGGGATAGCTAAGACAGACAGACAGACAGACAGATAGATAGATAGATAGATAGATAGATAGATAGATAGATAGATAGATAGATAGGTGGGTAGGTAGATGGATGATTTTATTAAATGCTTGCCAAGTATTGCTAAACATTGTGGATATAAGTAGAAATCAGTAAGAATACCTTTTCTTAAAAAAAAATAAACATTCTCTATTCTCTTGCTTCAGAATCCTACAGAACTCCACACCCTCTGGAGAGCTATTTCCAGTGGTGAGTGGAAGATCTGGAATCAGAAAACAAAAACAAAGACAAAACATGAGTTCAAGTTGAGCCTCAGAAACTTACTAGCTGTGGGACCTTGGGCCACACTTAACCTCTTTATGCCTCACTTTTCTCAGTTGTAAAATTGAAAAAAAAAAGCAGCCCCTACTTCCCAAAATCATTCCTCCCTCCCTCTCTGCCTCCCTGCCTCCCTTCTTCTTTCCTTCCTTCCTTCCTTTCTTCCTTCCTTCCTTCCTTCCTTCCTCCCTCCCTCCCTCCC
>NW_025357015.1:0-5512 GCF_016433145.1 Gracilinanus agilis
ACCTGGGAAGCGAGGGAGGAAGCAGCAAAGAACTCAAAGAGACCAAAACCAAGAATGCAAATTAGTTCTAGGCCTAGGCCAAGGTGCCAGCCTCAGACACCTGGGGCCTTTGGCTCAGCTCTGGCAGATGGCTTGAAGTTCAAAGTATTAGAATACTTTAGTCTAGAGAGATGGAGGCTGGAGGGGGGGCAGGGCCTGAGTCCATACTTTCATGAGTGGGATGGGAAGGGGGATGAACGCCAAGCCTTTAAGCATATGAACTGGGGATGGAGATCTTCCATGGAGCCTGAGAAAGTTTTCCAGACAAATAAAAGGAAGTCATTTTACTTAGAATAATATTATCTTAGGGTTAGAAGAGTCCTAAAAGGAATGCTCTTTCCCCTTCACCTCCGCTTCCTGAAGTCCCTAGTTCCTTTTAAGGCTCAACTCAAGGGCTCTCTCTTTCACACTAGCCTTTCCTTTTCCACTCAATGGCTAGTGCTCTCACACACTTCCAGTTACTTTGTGTTTATACTTGTCTGTCTATTTTGTATTTAAGTATCTGGGTCCAGGTTGTTCCATCTGGCTCTCCCTATCCCTGGTAGGATAGACTTAAGCCATATTTTTATTTTTTGTCTTTGTATTCTCGGTGACTAGCACAGAACCAGGCACATAAGTAGGCATTTAACAAACGTTTGTTGAATTGAAACTCGATAAAGATATTATGAGAAGCTTCTGATGGAGTTGGACCGGTAAATCTCGAAGGTTCCATCCAGCTGAGAAATTCTGTGATCCAAACATTCGTTCCTGGGCTTAAAGGAAGGAGAGAATGTTCTCAGCTGGGAAGACTTCATAGGACAGAGGCGGCATTTTGAAGGGTGGCCGGGATGTTAGCAGGCAGAGACGGGAGGAGAGAAGATGACCAAAGGGGTGGGATGGTTGGCTGTGTTCAGGACAAATGGTAAGTAATGAATTTGCCTGGAGCGAAGGGTTCATGGAGGAGAGCCATTTGAGATGATGCTGGAAAGCTCTTTTGGAGTCAGACTGGAGGGCTTTGAATGCCAGGCTGAGTTTTACCTTTATTTAGTAGGCAATGGGGAGCCATTAGAAGGATCTGAGCAATGATCACAACGAGACATTAAGAAGATGTAGCGATCCCTACTGAGGGGATGTTGGCTTAGGTATGGGCTGGTCTCCGTGACCCCTGAGGTCCCTTCCAACTCGGAAATTCAATATTCTAAGATTAATTTCCCACCCAGTTCACCCTCTGCCCAGCTCAAACTAGACTTACAGAATTAATTATCCCAGGCTGAATATTATCATTATGTTAATGAGCAAAGGAGACATAATAGACTCAGGATAGTTTAACTAAGAATGCTTTAGGGCTTGCCTTCTCCTTGGATGCTCTAGTCATCCTACACTGGTTTCTCTCCTAGATGGGAGATGGGGCTGAGCCCTTGTTCTGGGGTCCTGAGTTTGGTATGGGTGAGAATCCTGAGTCCCAGGCCAGGGGGATGAGACAGGGAAGAAAGAAGTCAGGAATGAAGAGGTGCTGGACCAGCTGGATACGGAGGAGATGTGGTAGGTGTGTAGGGCTTTGGAGGAGGCTCTTTTAACTGTTCTCTTCTCTTACAGCAATGCTCAGGGTATTGAGAACCCGGTTTTTGAAGCTGGGCCTCATGGGGTACCCGAATCAAAGCCCAGGCCCCCTCTGTCCTACATGGCTCAGAGACAGCCTTCAGAGTCAGGGCGGCACCTGCTCTCAGAGCCCAATACCCCACTCTCCCCTCCTGGCCCTGGAGATGTCTTCTTCCCATCTCTGGGTAAGTACAGTCTAACGTCATGCTCGTCATAACTTGTTACAGCTTTTTTCCATTCCACCTCCCAAGATTCTCTGGGGGAGCCTGCAGGTCATGAGAAGGAGAGTAGAGAAGGGCTACACAGCATCATCCTCATCCTCATTGTCTCAAGGAGTCACAAAATGCTTTGTAGCATGGAGAAAGAGGAAGAAGGGGCAGCTCTGTTCTTATTCTGCTTTTCTATCCTCTTGCAGATCCTGTCCCAGACTCTCCCAATGCAGAAGCAATCTAGAACTGCTTATCATGGAAGGAGATGATAATAGTATTGCCAAGGGAGAAGGACTAGAGCCAGTGGTTCGTCTGGACAGATTCCCCCTTGGACGCATGGTCTTTGGTGCTCTCTTGGCCTTCTCCTTCTCATGTACGGCCTAACAGCCTAGATGATCCCTTAGGATCCAACCTAGGTGGAAGAAAAATGCTTCATCAATAAATCCCACTGCCTCCTGGTCGCCAGAGATATTATGGAACTTACTCCTCAGACAGGTTAATGATATATCGGCTGCCTTCAACATGCTGGGACTAAATGCTTGGATCTGTGATCTCCATAATACTGAGCTCTTCCTGTCATTGTGTCTTGGGCTAGGATAGAGCAAGCTCCTTTCTTCTCCCCATACCCACTCCATGAAGGCCCCTGGACCATGGTAAACAGACCAGAATTTCCCTATGAGCTACCAGGCGAATGTTGACCTTGGTGTCTAGGGAAGAGACCCTGCTGGCTGAATCTGAGAAGGAGTCAAAGGCTCCATCAATCCATCCTGAGGTCTGTGTGTCTTCCTTAACAGTGGGAGAGAAAGGGGGTAAGGTGGGGAAGGAGCCCATCTAGCCAATGCAGAAGGCCTCCAGTAGCTGTGAATAGGTTAAGGCTCAGGTCAAAGAAGATCAGAAGACTCAGGGGCTCTCTTTCCCTTGCCTCCAAGCCCTCAGGGTTACACTGGCCAGAACCAATCCTCCCCCTCTCTCCACCCCAGACAAGAAGTACTTCTGAGCAATATGGCGTCTTGGGCAATCAAGGGTGGGCCACTTGGGCTGAAATATCCTTTCCTGGCAGCTGGTGGGGAGTGATGGGGTTAGGGGAGGGCACTGTCATAGGGGTGAGTGAAGAGAAGGAACTTTTCAACACCTGCTGGCTAAAGGGGGTCCAGGATGGCTGAGGGGTTCTGGAGAGCCTGGACTCAGTGCTTAGATCTACTAATGTGCCCTGGTGGCTTTGTGGACTCTACCTGCCTTGTCTGGGCCTTCATTTCCTGACCTACCCAGGAGGCAGCATGATCCTAGCTGATGGAGAAAAGAAGGACAAAGGGGCACTCTGTAAATAACGAGGCATTGTTAGCAATCTGCTATGTGGTCCCTTTTGCTGCTTTGAATTTGTACCTGAATTTGTATTTGTTTATATATATATATATGTATAAATAGACATAGAGGCCAATATAGGACACTTTTTTGAATTTACAATTAAAGAATTTTTAAAGAACCCAGAGAATAAATCCCTTTTTAGGAATATTTGCTGCAAGATGGAAGATGGAGAGAAAACACCTCTGACTTCAGAAGGAGACAGTTCCAAGGCATCACCTTCTCCAGAGCTCAGAATAGAATTCCTAGATTCTAAGGGGCAAGGGATAGATTTTTTTTTCTCACCCCGGATATATTTCTTCTTGTGCTTGGATGGACTCCACCCTCTCTGTTCTACAATCGGGACCAGGTTTCCCAGACTAATGAGCTTTGGGAAGGATTCAGCCCAGTCTAGAATCTCTAGGTAACCCCCCCCTAGAAGTGAGGGAAAGAAAGAGGATGGGAGACTGAAATTGTGTGTCCCTTTATGCCCATTGGCTGCTCACCTGGGTTTACGGCTGTGAGGAGCTCACACTGGGGGCTGGACTGGTGTAAACAAGCCTGTTTCCAAAGATCAGGTTTTCCTCCCTGTCCTTCCCATCTCCCTATCCAGAAAAGAAAAGAAGTGTCTTCTGGCATTGGGATGTGATTCTTTCTCCTCCCTGCTCCAAGTAGGCATCAAGCTCAGAAACTCTCACTTCTGCCCCAGCTCACTCTGTCAGGTCTGCTTTGATGTGATCAACCCAGGTGCCAACAGGAGGGGGTCCAATAAAAAGACCTTAATAGAGAAGAACTTGGAGAAATGGAATTTCACTCCAGTTACATGGAATGGAAGTGCCTCCTGGTTGTAAGGAGCCCAGGAGGGACTCTTCCTATAAAGGCAGAGAACTGGTTACCTGTAAACCCAAGGAAGTGGGTGGGGGACTCAGAAAATAGGGTGGGAAGGGGCAAGGAATAGAAGAGCCCACTTTGAAGGGGAAGAATAGGACTTGATGCTTCTGGGAGAATCCCAACAAGGAATTTTTGCTTTTTGAGTGAAGCATCATAAACTGTATGCTTTCAGGTGATGGTGAGTGATGGGGATGTAGACCTGCAGTATGGAGGAAAACCCCCAGGATCCTTCCCTGGGGCCATTTCTGAGGAGACCTCTGTACCCAGAATGGGGCTGGGAGAAGGAGTTCACTTCCTAGCTGCCAGGTGGCACTTCTTAGGATTATACCCCTGTATTCATTTTGTGGTGCCATTTTAAGATTGGTTAGAGGGGATCCTCATGGTGGTTTTGAGCTTCCCTGGTTCTACTCTGCCATCTTGGCTCAGGAACTGGAAATCCCCTTAGGATTATACCTATGGGCTAAACTCAGGGTTTCTACTCAATGGAAGGGCCATCAATGCTACCGGGGTCCCTGCTAGTTCTGCCTCAATTTCCCCATGTTGGTTATAATTCAGATTCATGGTGGGGAGGGGGTGAAGGGTGGATTTCTCCCAAGGGAGCCTGGCAGCTGGCTTCGGGAGGGGGCATGGTCAGACTAGAGGCTCATTGGCTGGATTCGGCTAGGTAGCTCAGTGAATAGAGTGCCAGACTTGGAGTCAGAAAGCCTTGAGTTCTAATCATGTTTCAGATGCTGGTGAGCTATGTGATTCAGTGTACTTCAATTCTTAAGTCTTAGTTTCTTCATTTTTAAAATGAAGGTAATAAATAAATGCACCTAATTCCCAGGGTTGTCCTGAGGATCATCATAAGAATCATAATAACTCACATTCAAATGGTGTTTTATGATCTACAAAGGGCTATGCTCTATCCAGGTCTCCTCAGATGCATCAGTCTAGCATGAAGAGAGCCCTGGGTTTTATAAGAGCAAACTCCTACTGGACCTAGAGGACTGGGAAGGCTTTGGGGATGAGCATATGCAAGACGTGTCTGCCATTCAATCATTGATCATCCCAGAGAAGACCAGAGAGGCTTCTCACCAGGAAAGCAGCTGATGGATGATATTTCCAGTCATATCTACTTATGGAGAGTCTCCGTGAGGGGCAGCTTATCCATGGCTGGCCAATGAAAGCCTGATCTTCAAATGACTAAAATGGTATTTGTACTAATCTTGTTAGGAAGCATATTATCCTCATTTTACAGGTGAAGAAACCGAGGCTTTGAGGGGTGAACAGGTTCATCTAAATCGCACAGTCAGTGGTAGAATTGGGCTCTAACAAGTCCATGCTTCCAGATTCTAAGGCCAGTGTCCTTTCCCCCTATATCATGATCATTTACATTTGTACCTTTTCAATTCTATGCTCCTTCCTTCCTTCCTTCCTTCCTTCCTTCCTTCCTTCCTTCCTTCCTTCCTTCC
>NW_025357016.1:0-1964 GCF_016433145.1 Gracilinanus agilis
GAGAGAGAGAGAGAGAGAGAGAGAGAGAGAGAGAGCGAGCCTTATTTCAGTTACCATGTCCAGATTATATCAGGCTTATTTGACCAAGCCTCTTCAGAGTTATAAGTGCCAAAAAGGGCAAATAAGAGGAGTATACAGATGGTCAATTAGGTTCATGAGCTCTGCAGGCAGAAGAATGAAATTGGACACTTGAATCAATCCTTAAAAGAAGAAAATAGCCTTAGTAGGGTAGAATTTGTTCTCATAAAAATGAAGGAAAGAAAAGCAAAAGACCTTGAGGGTTTGGTAGGTCAGGGTAGCAGAAAGAGAAAGACAAAGGAATTAAGTGGGACAAAGGATTGAATTTTAGAGTAGGTTCTATTTCCAAAGAGACTGGCAGAGAAATAAAAAGAATAACTTTTTAAATTAAAATGTGCAGCCAAAAAAATAATGTATGTATGTATGTCATTTTCCTAACAAGTTTATGAGGTCAGTGGTGCAAGTATAACTGTCCCCATACTACAAATAAGAAAACTGAGACTCTTAAGGAGTGGAGCAGTTTATTATACAGGGTGCTATGTGCTTAAGGTAGATTTGAATGCAGGTCTTCTGCTCCAACTCTGATGTTCTATCAGCTACACTAATGGCCCTTGGAAAATGCAGAGGAAAGGGAAAAGGAGTCCAATTATTTGAGCAATTTGTGTCATTTACATTTGAAGTAAAATGCATTTGAAGAGAGAAGGTCAGCTAGGATTTGTAGAAGTCCAGGAATTATGTCATTAAGATCTTGGCTTGGAGGTGGCCATACAATGGAAAGGAAGGAGAAAAAATGAGTAGGAAAAATGAGAATCAGGGATTCAGAGCTGAAAGTGACCTTAGATACCTTCTGGTCCAGCCCTTTCATTTTTATACATGAGGAAACTAAAGCCTAGAGGTGAAGTCTTTTGCCTGGCACATAGGAGGTACTTAATAACTTCTTGTCAATGGGTTGATTGAAGCAACTTGTCATAGAGGCAATTAAGTAAGTGCTGAAACTAAGGCTGGAACCCAGATCTTCTCAGTCCACATCTAATACTCTTTCCACTACACCTCAGGGAATGCAAAGGGACCAAAGAAAATGCAGGTGCTGGAAATGCCACCCCATCCCTGCCCTCACCAGCACTTGAGAAAGGCTACAGCCAATGATGAGGAAAGAGGTACCAGAAGGGAAATGGAGAAGAGAAAATGAAATCTGGTTCAACATGTTCTACTGACTGGTTTTCCCATCTAACCTAAGTCCTAAATCTTAGTGTCTCAATAATTAAAACAGGGAAAGAGTATCTGGTGCCTTTAAGCAGGATGTCACAAGGATTAATTAGTTAATATTGCTGTACTAGGATGTGGATTATGGAACTGCTCTTCTTATGAAATGCATTATCAATGCCCAGAATGAGAGGAGGGGATGGAGAGAAGTGTGATAAGGCAAGAAAAGTTATCTCTAAGGAGATTAAAAATGCAATAAAAAACAAAATTAAGAGAAAGGGACCTAATTTGATCAGCTAAATCAAGCTACCCATCTTCAGGGGCTTTGTGCATCTGTGGTTTTGTTGGACTACAAGCTCCATGTGAGTCAGCAGGGTGAGGAGAGACCAAAAAAGCTAATGTGATCTTAGACTACAATCTGAGAGGTCCAGCTTCCAGGAATAAGGATGTGCCCATCTCTCTGTACTCTGCCCTTTTTGGGTCTCATCTGTAGTATTGTATTGATTCCAGTCACCATATTTTAGGGAGGATATCATGAAGAAAAGGACAAGAAAGATGACTTAAGGAACTTGAGTCTATGTCATATGGTGATTAATTAGTTAATATTTAGGTTTTTTATTTTATTATTAAATTATTAAATTTAAAGTAAATAATTAAATGTTAAATTATTAAGTAATAAGTGGCACAGTGGATAGAGCAATGGGCCTGGAATCAAGAAGGTCTTTAAATTTGGCCTCAGACAC
>NW_025357017.1:0-11603 GCF_016433145.1 Gracilinanus agilis
TGAAAGAAAGAGACTATATATATATATGTACATATATATATATATAATATGTATGTATGAATGTATGTATATATGCACAAGCCTAGCTAAGTTCAGAGAGGCTCATTGCCAGGTTGGCCATGTGCTGAAAACTTTTTCTGATCCAGAAACGCTCAAAGAATATCTACTAAATCATACAGGAACCGTAACTAATATTGAGGAAGAGACAGTCCTTACTGACAGAATGACAAATGCAGGACGTCAGAAGAGTCTTAGTGTAGTTTGGGCACTTACAACTTAAAGCTGTACTAAGACTTTTGGGACTCCCTGTTTTTGAAGTATTAAAGTGTTTGTGGAAACAGGACCTTTACAACCACATCCATGCTTCTTAATACTTCAGAGGATCTGAGATCTCATCGATCTGAGTACTTCCTCCAAGGATGATTTTTCAGAAATCATGGTGTTCTATTATTCAGAGCAGCATGGAAAAACATTGATGTCAGTCCTTTCTTCCAAATCTGGACTCAATTAATTTTCCACTGTGTTCCTGATCAAGATATATGATGGGGGCGGGGGCAGCTAGGTAGTTCAGTGGATTGAGAATCAGGTCTAAAGAAAGGAGATCTTAGCTTCAATTCTGGCCTCAGACACTACCAAAGTGTGTGACCCTGGGCAAGTCATTTAATTTCTGTTGCCTAGCCATTACCACTCTTCTGCCCTGGAACCAGTCACAGTATTGATTCTGAAAGGTAAAAAAGTTTCGTTTCTTAAGGGTACATATGATGATGAAAAAACTCTTATCATTGGAGTGCCTAACAAACACCATAGTTTAGATCAGTGGTTCTCAAATGTTTTGGTCTCAGGATCCTTTAAAACTCCTAATTATTCAGGATATTCTTCAAAGAGCTTTTGTTTATGTGATTTCTATCTATCTATAGTTACCATATTAGAAATTTGAGCATCTTAGCATTATTATGAAAATAGCTTTGATCTCCCAAATCTACTGAAAGGATCTTGGGAACCACACTTTGAAAATTACTGACTATACAAGCACTTCATTTGTTTACATTTTCCTTTGTGGATTTTTAGTCTGACCTCTTTTCAGTGAGAGTAGACCTCAGTGAGGAGACACTATAATATTCTGGGGTTTGATGGAATTTATACAATGTCATTTACTAATAAGGGACATCTGAAAGAACTCGTAATCAATAGGACAATCCCATTTTCATTTGGACCCTAGGAAGGACAACCTTGATGACCATTATGAATAGCTTTGTTAATTATAAGTCCCTATTTTATATCTTATTTGACACTGACAATCAGTGGGATAGTGAACAAATTTCATCTTATATGATTTGTATCATATGCATTAAAGATATCCTTCTGAGGAGAATCTTTAAAAATATTTTTCTCAAACAAATCAAATGCATGTTTTACTTATTTTTATAATAAACTAACACAACAGAAACTCCTTCCATGTCATTTGGGTAACTGTGAAAATGCCATCTGCTTTTAAAAATCATTTCTAAAAGTCATTATCTCATATTTTTATTGAGAGTATAATTGATACATGTGTTTCTTATTTTTATAATTATTTTAAACAGAAAGATATGTGGGTCAATAGTTATTGATGTCCTTTTAAATGTGAGGTGGATTTTTTTTAATGCTTTCTGAGATATTTTTCTAGTTGTCAAAGTAACTTCCCTTCTTTTAGTTATATTGAAAATGGTTTCAAATGCTCAATGCTTTCAAAACTGTCATTTCTAGCAGATATCAGATATGTACTCAATCTGGTCTAGTTGCCCTTATGGTATTCATCGTTAGTTCTTCTTCCACTTGATCACTGAGCACATTGGTGACTGAAGCAGTCGAGACCAAATATGATAGAATCCACTGTCATAAAATCACAGAATTTTTAGGAGAAAATGTGAGTGACCCTCTAGGTAAATTCATAGTTGAACAGGCTCCTGACTCCTGTAGATCTAGGAAGTGGTTATATGGCCTCTGGCCTCAGAGTAAATAAATAAATACCTCTCATGAGGAAGAATTCAGCCATTTTTGGACAGCACTAATTGTTAAGAATCAATCCACCCATCAGCATACATTTATTATGTGTCAGGCATTGTTCTAGGTGCTGGAAACATGGGTACAAACTACTCTCAAGAAGCTTACGTTCTTATGGGGAAAACAATAAGTAGGTGCATAAATATATATACATGTAATGGGGGGACTGGACAATAGGCAGGTCTAGTCCTCAGAGCATATTGAGGAGGGAAGGAAAATTAGTCTGCTTGCTACCAACTCACATGAACCTGCTCCTTTAAGTGCACAATAGTATGTAGTGGAGGGGTCGCACCCCTGATTCAGAATAAGTACAGTTATATTGTGATTGTTTCCTGCTTAATTACTATGTAGTGAAGAAAAGCCTTTATATAATTACAAAAGGCTCTCACAGAGGAACTCAACCTCTCTTTTTTTTTCTTGCATGGCATTAGGTCTAATGATGATGCTCTGAACTATGGAGGATCAGGGATAGAGAGAGATTGGGAGAAAGACTCTTTCCACCAGTGGGCTGCCTATGAGTCCATGGCCTCCTTGGAGAGTCAGTGTTTGAGATGCAGCTATCTCTTATTTGTGTCTTTTTTCCCTTTGCATTGAACTTTGTGAGAACTTCAAATATCTACTAAGTGACTGGAGGTCCAGCAGCTGAGCCTGAAAAGGGGCTTCTTTTAGTAGCAAATTACTTAACCCAGCCAGGCAATGAGCACACCCATTAGCCAAGACTTCATGCCTTACAAGCAAGGAATTAACTAATCCGTTAACTCCATTGACCACACCAGGAAA
This sequence comes from Gracilinanus agilis, assembly GCF_016433145.1. NCBI lineage: Eukaryota > Metazoa > Chordata > Mammalia > Didelphimorphia > Didelphidae > Gracilinanus > Gracilinanus agilis. Next base: position 2,824 of record NW_025357017.1, read on the forward strand.
TTAACTCATTAGCAGAAATGACTGTAGAAATGACTACGAACTTTGAGCCCACTCTCCTCCAGGGACTGAAGAGATAGATGAAAGAGTAAGTTCCACTTTTGGTGTATATTCCTTTATCTAGGGTTTTATTATATCTTCTCAGCAAATGTCTTGATGTAAAAATAAATTGATTTTAGTTGCTTATCATTTTGATTTTGAAGAGACCACCCCAAAGAAGATATAAGTAACTCCCTAAACACAAGCAAAGACTCAAGTGGGAAAAATGAATTTTCCACAAGGACTACATGAATAACTAAAATAAATGAAAAAAGACATGAAAAATTAAATAAAACCTCTTGAGAAAAGAATTAAGAAGAGAATAAATATGAAAGGAGCAGATCAAGCAGAACATTGTACACAGAGACTGATACATGGCGGTACAATCGAATATAACGGACTTCCCTACTAGCAGCAATGCAAGGATCCAGAGCAAGGCTGAGGGACTTATGAGAAAGAAAACTAGCCACATTCAGAGGAAGAACTGTCAGAGGAGAAACACAGAAGAAAAACAACTGCTTGAACACATGGGCTGATGGAGATAGTATTGGGAATGTAGATACTAAACGATAACTCTAGTCCAACTATCAATAATATGGAATTAGGTCTTAATCAATGATACATGTAAAACCCTGTGGAATTGTGCATCAGCTAAAGGGGTTGGAAGGCTTGAGGGAGAGGGAAAGAACATGAAAAATGTAACTATGGGAAAATATTCAAAATTAAAATTTAAAAAAGAAGAGAATAAATAGCTTAGATGAAAAAGTAGTAAACTTTATTCAAAGAACAAACTCCCTGAAAGCTAATATAGACCAAACAGAAATTGATGATTTTATGAGGCATGAGTAAATAGTAGAACAAAATTAAAATATTGAAAAATAGAAGAAATGTAAAAGATAACCAAGATAAAAAACAACCAACCTAGAAAAAGTAAAATTACTGTACTTCCTAAAAACCATGATTTTGTTTTAAAAGGTCTGGCCACTATAATCATAAATGGAAACTGGCCAGATATCTTAGAACGAGATGGCAAAGTCAAGGTGAAAAAAATCCACTGAACATCTCTTGAAAGAATCCTAGATAGTATGTATTGATGCAGAGTAAAATGGAAAAAAAAACAGGAAAACACTTGGCAGTAACATTATAAGAAAAAACAAGTTGAAAAAATTGAGAACTCTGAACAATGAAATAACTAACTATATCTCTATAGAGCACCTATGATGAAATATGTTTCCCACAGAGATAATGGGGAATGGCCAAATAAACTGTGATACATTAATAGTAGGAGATATCATTAAGTCAGGAAGACCTAAATTCAAATCTAGGCTCAGGCATATTCTGGGCAAGTCACTTTAACTTCTATCTACCTCATCTGTAAAATGGGGATAATAATTTCACTTACCTCCCAGGGTTGTTGTGGGTATCAAATGAGATGAGATTTGTAGAATGCTTAGTGCTGTGCCTAACATACTAAATTAATATAAATGTTAGCTATTGTGATTCTTAATATCAACCAATTAACAATCATTTACTAAAGACTTATTATGTGCCAGGCACTCAACAAGGTATTCATTCTAAGATGGAAGGTAAGAGGTTTGGGATTTTTTTATTAAAAAAAAAAAAAAAGAAATGTACTAGTTTCACTGAACTGACTCCCATGATGGCTGAAAACTGAATTATGAATTAGAAAAATATATCAAGAAAAAGTCATCTTCTGAAATACAAGCAGCAAAGTACCCTCTGGTTCACATTAGTCTTCTCAGGCTACTATGTAATTGGAATTATACAAAATAGACATTCTTTTATCCTGTCAGTAGGGAAACATTGGGGTTTTAAAACACTGGTATGTATATTTGATTATGTTTTATTCTGTCCAATTAAATCTAAACCTTCTTAAAGAAAGAGAGAGAATTCAGGGAGGGGGTTGGCATTGAAGCAGTTTGGCTATAGAAGCTTATAAAATATCTAAGGAAGAAAAAATACAAAAAATATACATTGCTAGGGAACTTTTAGATCTCCAAAGTGTTTTTCTTATTAAAAAAAAAAAACAAACCCTGTAGAAGAATATAAGTTCTTTTGCACCCAGGACTGTTGTATCTCTCCATCCCCAGACCCTAGCCCAGTGCAAAGCATATGGTTGTGCTTAATAAATGCTTTCTGGATTAGTCTGGAGATGGAAAGGGCAAAGAGTATTATCTCCATTACCAAATGATCTATCAGCAGGTATTTATTAAATACCAACCATGTGCTATGCATTGTGCTAGGTACTAAGAATATAAATATAAAAGCAGGATGATCTCATTTTGTTGAGGAAGAGGGGAGAATCATTGTTTTCATACATAAATACAAATATAGGACAAGGAGGGGGAGCACTAACAGATAGAAGAATTGGGAAAGATCTTTGGAAGAAAAGGGTATGTAAAGGTGATATTTGAATGAAGCTTAGAGTTCTAAGAACTCAAATTAGAGAGGAAAAACATTCTAGAGATGGGACAAGCCTGGAAAAAGGCACAGACATGAGAGATGGAATGGTGTATATCGACTGTGAGAGGAGTGATATATAATCAGCCTGGAAAGACAGCCTAAGCCCAGAGGATGCAGAGCTTTAAATGCCAAACAGAAGAGATCTTATTTTATCCAAGAGGTGACATGGTCATATTTTAAGAATATCAATTTGGCAGCTATGTTGAAGATGGATTGGAAAGGGGAAAGGCTGAAGTAGAGAGTTGGGATGCTATTATTAATTAACAAAAGTTCAGAGAAGAGAGATGCTCAGAGCCTAGAGTGATTGTGTTATACAAGTGGAAGGAAGGCAACAGATGTGATAAATCTTGTGGAGGATAGATAGGTAGATAGATAGATAGATAGATAGATAGATAGATAGATAGATAGATAGATAGATAGATAGATAGATAATTTCTTAAGTGCTTACTATAGTATAGGTTCTGTTGTTATTGTTATTCCTTTATTTTTGGAGAGGACCAATGACACATCATGTGATGATATCTTGACCTGATTGTGAACTGGATTTAAGTGAGTCAGAGTTGCACCAAGTCATCAGCTTCACTCTCCTTTCCAGAGTCATCAAAGTCTAGTCAAGACCAAAATTAGGATGAATTATGATGGCCTGGGATGCAGTGGATGCCCGTAGCTTTCCCTATTCAAAATGTGGAAAATGAGGGATGAGGAAGAGGTTAGCAAGGGTCACACTTGTGACAAGATTGAACATATGACAAGATGCTCATACTGCCCTTATCTTAGTGGCCAATGTCTCAGTGGTCAGGAACAAGAGCTGGAGGATAGATGAGATTTAGACTTGAACCTGGTTGGTGCTCTTAACCTTTTTTGTGTCATGGGCTCCATTGGAAGTCTGATTAATCTTAGGGACCCCTTCTTAGGATATTTGTTGCCTACATCCACAATGAGAGGAAGAGAGACACTTCAATGAGAAGTTAATGAAAATAAAGATGAATTTTTCCCCATCAAAGTTCATGGACTCCCCTGAGTTCCTGGGTGAAGTTTTGTTTGTAGAAGTTTGATTTATATTCACTTGGGGATAACTCCCAAGCTTCCTGCACACTATTTGAGCACTTTCATAGCCTTATTTCATTGATCAATCTTCCTGGCTACCTTTTGTTCATCACCTGATTCTACCACTAATGACTACTGTAGATATCTTCCCTAGATGTGCAATATGTGATCACCTGATTAAATTAAGCTGCTTATTAGCAACAAAAAGAAAACACTAATATATTAACATTAACAAAATTATATATAGAGAAAGATAAATGGGGTTGGGGAAACTTGGCTAGATCCACAAGCAGACCAAAGCCTAGAAAACTGAAAAAGAGAAGATATTATTTGTAGAAGTATGGACTCCAACTTTACAGCTTTTATTATTCTGAGGCTCATTACCTTGTATTATAAAATAGACTAGCAACAATCTCTCTTTAAGCAATTATCTGCTACATGGCTCCTGTCAATGTTCAGCTCTTCCTTCCTGGCTCTGGTAGTAACAATGAGAGAAAGGAATAAGCTCACTTTCCCTCCACACCAGTGGATTCCAAACTTTTTTGGCCTACCGCTCCCTTTCCAGAAAAAAATATTACTAGCCCCCTGGAAATTAATTTTTTAAAAAATTTTAATAGCAATTAATAGGAAAGATAAATGCACCTGTGGCCATCACTTCCCTCCTGGATCGCTGCAGCACTCACCAGGGGGCAGTGGAATCCATTTTGGGAATCATTGCTCCACACAATCTCTTTCTGAATATAATTGTAGCAATACATAGAGTAAAACTACACCCAGAAGCATAAAAAAGTGGCTCAGTGCTGGCCACATTGCTTCTGGGTTTACATGGCATGGGAAATGATACAGAATGAATCTTCCTGGTGGTTCCCAAAATTAGATTGTTTCCAGTTCTCTTACCATCATGGCACTGCCCTCCCACAACCATGGGAAAATGTCTTTTTTTTAAAGCTCCTCTTACTATAAACTTAGTAACTCAGTCAATTAGTACTTATTAAGCAGTTACTTTCTATGTGCCAGGCACTGTGCTAATCACTGGCAATACAAAGAAAGAGGAAGACACATGCTAACAATTATGTACCATCAAAATATACACAAGATCATTTAGAGATAATCAACAGAGGGAAAGCACTAGCATTAAGTAGGATTAGGAATGGTTTCTCATAGAAGGTAGGGTTTTATTTGGAACTTGAAGGAAGGCAGGAAAATCAGGAGGGGGAGATGAGGAGGGTATCCCAGATATCAGGAACAGCCAGTAAAAATAGCCAGAATTTGTTGTTCATTGTTATGTATGTGAAATAGCAAGAAAGCCAATGGCACTGGGTCACAGTGAGGGAGGGAGTTAAGTAAAATGTAAAAAGACTACAGGCAAACCTCAGAGATATTCCCAGAGCAGTTCCAGACCAGTGCAATAAAGTGAACATCACAATAGAGTCAGCTGAAATTTTTTTATTTTCCAGTGCAACTAAAAGTTGTCTTTATACTTTACTATAGTCTATTAAATATGTGATAGAATTATGTCTAAAAATAATATGTATACCTTAATTTGAAAATATTTTATCACTAAAAAAAAGCAAGCCAAGACCTAAGCTTTCAATGAGTTGTCATTTTTACTGGTTTACATTAATGGCTGCTGACTAGTCAGGGTAGCGGTTGTTGAAGACTGGGGTGGCTGTGGCAATTTCACAGAATAAGACAATGATGAAGTTTGATAATGAATCAGTGATGAAGATTGACTCTTCCTTTCATGAAAGATTTCTCAGTAGCATGCAATGCTACTTGATAGCATTTTACCCACAGCAGAACATCTTCAAAAATGGGCCCAATCCTCTCAAACTCTAGTACTGCTTTTTTTCAACTAAGCATGTAATATTCTTCAATATTGTTGTGTCTTAGGGGATAGGGAGACCCAAGGATTGGGAGGGAAATAAGGAATGGCTGGTTGTGGAGGAGAATACATACACCACTTCTTGATTAAGTTTGCAGTCTTTTATGAGCACAATTTGTGATGCCCCAAAATGCTTACTTTGTAATGTTACTACATCAAAGATAAGTGATCACTGATCACCATAATAGATATAATGATGAAATAGATAATAATATGCAATATCATGTATATAATTATATATAATATAAGCATATATAATGATAATAATGAAAAAGTTTGAAAGATTGCAAAAATTACCAAAATGTGACACAAAGACACAATGTAAGCATATACTGTTAGAAAAATGGCACCAATAGACTTATTTGATGCAGGATTGCCTCAAATCTTCTATTTGTTTTGTTTAAAACAATATTTGCAAAGCATGAAAAAAGTGAGGTATGCCTGTATGGGAAAAGGAAATGGACAGGTTATAAAGGGCTCTGAATGTCAAACAGATTTTATATTTGATCTTGGAGGAAGCAGGGAACCACTGAGGCTCAGAGGATGACATGATTCTGATTTTTCACTTCAGAAAAATTACTTTGACAACTGAGTGAAGAATGGACTAGAGTGTCATGGGTCTCCCTCCCAGGAGGCTATTGTAATAATCCAGGCATGAGATGATATAGTCCTCCTCCAGGGTGGTCACATTATCAAAAGAGAGGAGGAAACATAAATGAAAGATGTTACAAAGGTAAAATGACAGGCTTTCACATCAGATTGGATATGAAAAAGATCTAGTAGGTCATAGAGATGTGAGTCTTAGAAAAGATGTGGATGAGGGAAGGAAAAATATATTTGAAAATCATGAGCATAGAGATGGTAACTTAATCATGGGAGCTGATGAAATCACCAAGTAAAATATAGAAGCAGAAGAGAAGAGAGACCAGGACAGGGCCCTGGGTCATTCTCGTGGATTGTTAGTGGGCATGATCTAGACCAGCAAAGGAAACTGAGGAGTGGTTAGGCCACCTCCAGTTGTCCTGACTATTGTCTTGCCACTGGACTTCAATGGCTCTGGAAGAAAGTGAGGCTGACAATTGTGCAACTCTGTCTCTCCTAGATCCGATTCCCTATGAGTCAAGATACCATTATGTAACTGGTCCTCTTTGAAATGGACAAACAAAAATAAAGGAAAAGAAGAAGGATAGAGTAATGTCAGAGAAAGTTAGAGAGAAGAGAGTATCAAAGAAGATAATATGATCAATACTTCTACCCCTTTGACTTTTCCCTCAGATTGTACAATTCCTTCTAGAATCTCCATTTATTTAAGAAAGGCACCCAGGCCAGGTATGTCTAATTCCTCTTCAAGCTGCCCTCCAGACTTTCTTAAACATATTCCTCACATGGAAATCTTCATTTATCATTCTCCTTTCAGCTTCCTTTTATGTATTGTCTACCCCTTCAGAATAGAAACTCCTTGATGGCAGAGGCTGTCTTTCTCTTTTGCTTGCAGTGAGTGTCACATTGTAAACCTTAATAAATACTTATTAACTGACTAACTGAGATTTGGCAATTATGGGCTAAATGGCAACTTTGAGGAAAGTAGTTTCAGTAGTCAGGCTTCTGAAATCAGAAACCAAACTATAGAAAAGTAAAAAGAGGGGATAGGAAGAGAGGAAGAAATGGAGACATGTATTTTCATGACCTGCTCAAAGAATTTAGCTACAAAAAATGAAAAAGAAATGGGAAAAAAGCTATTGGGGATGCTTGGAACTAGTGAGGGCTTTTTGAATATGGGAGAGACATGAGCATTTGTGTAGGAGTAGGGAAATAGGCAGTAAATAGGAGATATTGAAGATAAATGAGAAAGGATACTATGGGGGGTACAATCTACTGAAGAAGAATGCATTCACAAAAATAATCAAACATAAAAAATAAGGAATAAAATAATTAGAGTCTCTTGACCATGTTTATTTACTTAGGACTTTATTTTTTTGATAGAAATAGAAATAGTGATAAAGATAAAAATGTAGTTCCATGTGTTCATATAGTTCTGGTCCTGGTGATCTTACTTTGCATGATACTTCCATATTTCCATGTATTCATATATAACTTCTTGTGGAAAGAACTAGGAACCCATGATTTCATGAGTTTAAGAAAAATCCAATGAGGAAACTCTCTACTAATGGAGATAGGTACAAGCTCTGCAGCTCACAGTTCTGAAGAGTTGCCTGGGGTACTCAGATATTAAGTAATTAGTCACAAACCCAGTATGTGTCAGAGGCAAAACTTAAGCACCTGACTGACTGCTATGCTAATTTGCCTCTTGTCATTTTTCACTAAATCATTACTTTCTATTACAATCATCTACTGCAGCTTTTAAAATTATTTTTCAGGTTGTTGGCTTATAGATTATTTCCAAAATTTTGCTGCTAAAAATATAACAAATTAATATTTTTGTGCAGAATATTGTGGTACAGAGAGATGTTTCTTGTCTGTTCAGGATATTTTTAGAATAAACACCAAATCATTAGGTTAAAAACAGTAATTGGTTTTGTGAAGCTTAAATATCATTATAGTGCTTTCCAAAATGCTGTGACAGTCTACCATTAACAAGATATTGGAGTGTCTATTTCCACATTATACTGCCTATAATGAGTTATTATCATTTTTTGCTACTTTTTCAAATAATAAATGAGAGTAATGCAACAATATTAAGAAAAGAGAATTGAGTTTGGTTAAGAAAACAATATCTTAAAAACAGAATTGGCCAAATGATAAAATAAACACAAAAATTCACTGAAGAAATGAATTTCTTAAAAAACAAAATTGGTTGCTCAGTGGATAGAAAGCCAGGCCTGAAGTAAGGAAGACATATTCCTGAGTTCAAATCTGGCTACAGATACTTGTTAGCTGTATGACCCTAGGCAAATCACTTAACCCCATTTGCTTAGGATTACCACATTTCTGCCTTGGAACAGTTCCAAGGCAGGGGTTAAAGTTTTGTTTTGTTTTTTTAAAGAAACAGAATTGGCCAAGTTGGGGGGGGGGGGTAGTACAAAAGTTCACTGAAGAAAATAATTCCTTAAAAAATAGAATGAGGCAAATGGAAACTAATAACTCTATGAGATACTGTAAAGCAGTAAGACAAAGTCAAAAGAATGAAGAAATAGAAGAAAATGTGTGATATCTCATTAGAGAACCAACTGACCTACAAAACAGATCAAAGAGGGATCATTTAAGAATCTTTGCACTATCTGAAAAGTATGAATGAAAGAAGAACCTAGACATCATATTTCAAAAAATTCTAAAGGAAAACTACCCCTATATCTCCCTATATTTTAAG
>NW_025357018.1:0-5619 GCF_016433145.1 Gracilinanus agilis
TTTTTTTATTAGTAAGTCAACTATAATATGAAACAAAAAGTAGTATTCTCCTCTAAGAAGCATTTTCTCTCCAATAATGACTGATACCTGAATCCATGACTCAAGAACTCTTTACTAGAAAGTCTATAAACATCTTTTTTCTCAGAAGTCTTCAATAGTAACTTGTGCCCAGGAATGACAAAAATGGAGGCTTAAATGAACAATGTTTATTAAGCACTCTGGTACCATGTTTCTGACCAATATTAAATTCTGGGGGTGAAATGTTAAAATGAGAGAGTCCCTATCCTTAAGGAATGTATATTCTAATAGGAAAAGAATCACATACAAGGGAGAAGTGGCAAAGGTCTATATCTGAGTGGATTCAACTCCACAAAGAAAAGACTATGAAGTTTCAGTGGTCTAGAGCAGTGATAACAAACTACACCTGGCGGGCCAGATGCAACCCCCTGAAATGTTCTATCCAGCTGCACAACATTATTCCTAATCTGATGAATACAATGAGTAGGATACAATACAATGAAACTTCAAAAGAGTTGCCTTAGAAACAGACTGACAGATGTGCATTTTCTTTCCTTTGGCCCCCTCTTTAAAACGTTTGCCCATCACTGGGCTAGAGAGGAGAATGAAAGGAAATATCACAAGATGGGCAGAATAGAGAGTTGTATGGGATGTGACAGACCTGGCCATTATATTTTAATTAAACCTTTAGTTTGGGCTTACTCCCAAAGCTCCCACCTTACTTTTAGACCCACTTGGACCCACTTTATCTTAAGGTGCCAATCTTAGTCTTCTTATGTTCTCTCTATATATTTCAAAGATATGTCAGTAGCCTTCCCTCTAATCTTGCTATATATTCTCTCTTGGCAACTTTATCCATTCCTGTAAGTTTAATTGCCACTTCAAAGTAGGTGTCACAGGTGTCCAAAATGGGGGGATGAGGGTAAGTGAACACAGGATGCATTTTAAAGTTTCATCTACATTATTAATATTTTTCTATTTCTTTCTTAAAATCCAGACAATTAATAAAATAAATAAATAAATGTATATAGATACATACATTTATAAATTATAGAGATATAGTTTTCAAAAAATCAAATCTTTGATTATCATATTTATACGTTCCCAATATGCAAATGATTACACTGAAAATTAAACAATCAGCTTTAGTAAGTTGATTTTAGCTGACTCTAGCACACCCCTGCATTTATGTAGATAAATAGCAATGCCACCTTTGCCAAAAAAGTGTGCCCCTACATTCCTAATGGAAATATTCACTTGGATGTTCTGAGAATCCCTTAAACTCAATATGCCCTTAACCCAACATAACATATTTTCCAAAAAACAAGAACAAAAACTGTTTTAAACCTTCCTATTTTTTTTAGTGGTTCTCAGCAAATGGTGGGACGACATCAAGATTTTTAACATGAAGATTACCTTTTTATTCTTTCATTCCTCTCACCCACCATGTCTACTCTCATAAAGTTCTTTCAATTCTATCTCTACAATAGCTCTCAAATATACATACTTTTTCACACACTTCCCTCTAAAATCCTTTTGACTCTCATTACCATATACTTATACCACTTCAATAGCATCTTAAGAAGTCTGTTTGCTTCCCATGCCTCCCTCTCTCTAATTGATACTTCATGCCATTTCTAGATTAGTATTTTTGAGTGCATGTGTGATCATATAATTCTTTCTTTAAAAAACCTTTTAGTATTTGCCCATTTCTTATTATTATGTAATAAATTCAAACTCTTGAGCCCAGCATTCAAATTCTCCCAGAATCATCACTATACCTGTCTAATTTTGGGTGACAATTCCCCTTAACTCAATTTATCCTTCAGTTAAATTGAATTTATTTTTCCCCATTTTTTCCCATTCTTCCAATACTATGCCAATCCTAAGTCATTTGTTATATATGGAAATAGTCTCCTTTCCTTCAATTATGCCTGTTAAAATTCTGTTCAGCTTTCAGCTCCAGTTCAATAACATCTCTATGAAGCTTTTCCTGACAAAAATGATCTTCCCCTTTGTGAATATCAAACAACACTCTGTACATCATGTATGTGTTTACCTTGTTTGATTGTTGTGTTACTTACCATTGTGTCCCATGAAATTTCATGAATTCAAGAATTAGATCACATTTATCTTTATATCACCCCCAGAACATAACATAATTTTTTATATATCAGTAAGAATCTAGGTAGAAAGAGCCCTAGACAAGATGTCAGGAAGACATATTTAAATATTTAAATCCCATTTCAGACAATTACTATCTGTGTGACTTTAGGCAAGTCGCTGAATGTGTCTAGGCTATAATTTACATATCTATAAAATGGAGTTGTTGGGCTTAATGGCTTTTAAGATCTTTTTTAGCTATAAATCAATGATTTTATATAAACATGTTAAAATGTGTGACAAAATATCTTCTGATGTATGTTACAATCTATCAGTAGTTTAAGAAATAAGTCTCAAAGGTTAAGTGACTCCTTCATGGTCACAAAATGAGTGTCAGGTGTGGCATTTGAATACAGTCTTCCTGACAAATCTAGCACTTCATCTACTTTATCACATTATTTCTCTACCTTGGATAGTACGGTCATGTAGTAATTAAAATAAAAAGCTCAATTCAATTTTAGAGTTCCAACTAGTTAAAAAGAATAAAAAATGCTTCTTCTAATTGTCAGCAACAGCTGAGGCTCATCACCAGCTGAATGGGGACAAGGTAGGCTTGAAAAGAATAGGAATCCTGGCCATCTTAATGAAAAGCAGCTTTTCCCTCTCTGTTGCCACTCCAGAGGCTTCCTTTTAACTTTGTTGAATCACTTCTTGACTCCCATCTGGCAAATTGATGAACGATTGTGATCTGATGCTCTTAGAGCATAACTCCTGTATTTCCCCATTCTGTATTAGATATACTGATTAGTAGTGAGATTTGAAACCTCACCCCATCCAATTATTGCCTCTTCTTTATAAGTTTCACTCATGTTCACCTTTCCAAAACTACTGAGGGTGAACTTTCTAACCAAAATAATTTAGTTTCAGATTTAGAACCCACTTTACAATAGCAACCAGGCAGGGCTAAGACAATAACTTTGACAGTCCCTAATTCAAGATGGACTGAAAACCACTACATATTGATTACAAAGCAAATCTTACTATTCAAAAAGTTGGAGGGATAAAAGGCTCTAAGGTAGACTTTTCTAAACTTATGAGGAGAGTTGCTGTATATCTCAATAAATATAAAAATCTTTTAAAATATTATGATTCAAACATCAAAGTCTGTAAATGAAAAAGAAGTTAAAGTCCTCTTAGGAACATCAGTAATGGCCCTAATATAAATTACTAATGTAGTAGAATCAATTCAGCCTAAATAAATGTATAGTCCTAAAAAACAATCCAAACACTACACCTGAGGAAATTAAATTGACTTGAAGAATTTTAACTGTTGCATTTCTTGACATGCTTTCATTTGAACACTAAATACAGAAAAGTCCACAAATATAATACATTTTATCACATAATTTTTATAAAAAAATAAAATGGAGAAGCATTAAAAAGGCACAAGTTTATATACACCATCATCTGGCTCCTTGGCAACACAGCAGCTGTATTTAATGTAAAAACGGCAGCTATGAAATTGTTTGTAGAAAAGAAAAATCCTTGTTTATAAAACGCCAGTGCCATGAAAAGCATTCAAGGTCTGTAAGCAAAATTGAAATTCCATACTGGGCATGGACAAATGGCATTTCTAAAATACTTAGTGTTCCTTGGTTTTTCTTTTGCTTCTCCTATATTTGACCTGAGTAGGCAATATGATGGGGTGAATAGAATATTGACCAGAGCCAAGTAACTCTGGGCAGAAGTCCTGGCTCACATATAGGGTGTTCCAAAAGTTTTAGTGCATTTTAAATGTTTAGTTGTTTTGTTTGTTTGTTTGTTTTGTTTTGTTTTGGGGAGTTTTTTTGGTAGTTTAAAGATATTAAAACCAAAAACTGTACTAAGATTTTAAGGACATCCTATATATTCGTTGTGATGCCATAAGACTGTTATTTACCTCACAGGCCTCTCAGAAGTGTCTTAAGTCATCAAGATAGAAATGTTTCTAAGCTGTTGTATCAAAAGAATGGGTTTCCATACCAGGATATCTCCACACCAAAAAAAACACTAATGCAGACAAAAATCAATTGAACAAATGACTTCCGGTTAAGATGGCGGCAGAGTAAGGAGCAGCTGCTCGATCTCTCTTGACGGAAGCATACAGGACTCCTCAAGGGGAAATACAAGCGAACACAGAAGAACGAAGGAACCCCACAACAGGGCACAGCATTGAAGAATCAGGGCATCTCCATGCTATAAAGGGGTAAAACAGTTCTCACTAAAACGCAAGAGGAAGAAGCCCCTCACCCACCCCCCACACCACACACCTCTCACAACACCAAGGCCAATGCGCAAGAGTGAAAATAGGATTGGGGCAACCAGTTAATCACTGGCAGCCCCAGGGCTTGTACCTGTGTGCTGCAAGAGGAGGGATCCCAAGTGGCTGGGGGGCTCGCATGGACTTTCCCTCAGCGTCCACGTGGGTGAAGGCACTGCCTCGGGCCGGGACAAAGATCTCTAACACACTGACTTTCCCTAGATTCTGCGTGGGTGAAGGCAGTGCCCTAAGAGCATCTGTGCCAGCAAAGGCAGTGCCCTAGGCTTGAATAAAGATCTCCAGCCTAAGCTTGGACCTCCAGTGAGGATCTGGTGCAGACCAGAGCACGGCTGTGGAAGCAGCCCCAAAGACTGCTGAAGGAGCCTCAGGCAGAGGGGTAGACCGGGTCTACCAGGAGGCCTGACCCCGAGGACAAGGAGACCAAAGTCCCCTGGAGCTTAGAAAGCGCAGGCAGAACCTGAGTGTGAATACAAAGCTGAAAAGGGGCGGGGCTAATAATGGCAAGCCAAGAACTCCAGAGGAAGAAAAAGATTATTAAGAAAAACTCTGGAACACTCGACAACTTTTACACAGAGAAAATCCAGACAACAGAGGAGGACAAACAAGTAATCATATCCAAACCTTACCAAAAAAATGAAAGCTGGTCACAAGCTTTTGAAGAGTTCAAAAATGAGATGTTGAAGAAGATGGAAGAGATCTGGCAAGAAAATAACAGCTTAAAACACAGAATTTTGCAATTGGAAAGTGAGGCTCAGAAATAAATGAACTGATAAGCAAATTGAACACCAGAAATGACCAGATTGAAAAAGGAAAACCAAAAGATTATAGCTGAAAACCAAAAGATTATAGCCGAAAACCAGTCCTTAAAGGCTAGAATTGAAAAATTAGAACATAATGACCTCTCAAGACAACAAGAACAAATAAAACAAAGCCAAAAGACTGATAAAATAGAAGGAAACATGAAATATCTTAATGAGAAAGTGACTGACCAAGAAAACCGGTCTAGAAGAGACAATTTGAGAATCATTGGTCTTCCAGAAAAGGCAGAAATTAATAGAAACTTGGACTCCATACTAAAAGAAATTATTCAGCAAAATTGCCCTGAAGTTCTACAACAAGAGGGCAATATAGACATTGAAAGGATCCATAGATCTACACTGGACATAGAAAAGTCAACA
>NW_025357019.1:0-7252 GCF_016433145.1 Gracilinanus agilis
TGACAATTAGATCTCTCCAAAGTGGAATGGGCTGCCTTGAGAGGTGGGGAATTCCTTGTCCACTGGGGTGCCGGGCACCCTGGCAGCTGGGTGGCACAGTGGATAAGGTGCCCAGCCCGAAGTTGGGAACACGAGTTCAAATCTGGCCTCAGACCCTTTACTAGCTGTGTGATCCGGGGCAAATCACTTAACCCTGTTTGATTCCGTTTCTTCATCTGTCCAATGAACTCAAGAAGGAAATGGAAAACCACTCCAGTATCTCTGCCAAAGAAAACTCCAACTGCCATTATGAGGAGTTGGACAGACTGAAGCAACTAAGCAACAACGATGGTGTCTGCTTTGGGGGAACCTTGTAGAGGGGATTCTCTGTTCAGGTGAGCAATGCCTTGTAACTGGTAGGGTTCTAGGTCTTCAAAAGGTTTCAGAAGAACCTCCAGCCCAGAGAAATGAAGAAGATCTTGTTCAAAGTAACAAAGGCAGTTATCATTCCTGGGCCATGGGATTTGAACCTAGGACTTCTGATTCCAGAATCAGTGCTCTTTCTCTATTCTCTGTGATTCTGTGATTCTTGGTTTCATGACAGAAGTTCAAAATCAGGTCTCTCTGGAATTACAGAATCTACACATTTAGAATTTCAGTCTTCCACTTGGCCCCATCACAACCTAGGAGGGGTGGGAGGAAAAATCAATCAATCGGTCTGTCAAGAAGCATCTATTAAAGGCAGCTGGGTTGCTCAGTGGATTGAGAGTCAGGCCTAGAGATAGGAGGTCCTAGGTTCAAGTCCGGCCTCAGACACTTCCCAGCTGTGTGACCCTGGGCAAGTCACTTGACCCCCATGGCCCACCCTTACCAATCTTCCACTTAGGAGCCGATACACAGAAGTTAAGGGTTAAAAAAAAAAAGAAGCATCTATTAAGTATCAGGAATCATTTCAGGTTTTCAAAGTTAAAAATGGTAACAATCTCTGCCTCCAAAGAGCTTATACTCTATTGGAGGTATTCGGCAAATCCAGGACTCTCATGGGGAACCTCTGACAACCAGGGGACTCAGAAAAGGACTTGGGAAGGAGATCGTGCAGGAACCAACCCTCGACCACAGCTCTAAGTTCCAAGGAGGAAA
This sequence comes from Gracilinanus agilis, assembly GCF_016433145.1. Classification (NCBI taxonomy): domain Eukaryota; kingdom Metazoa; phylum Chordata; class Mammalia; order Didelphimorphia; family Didelphidae; genus Gracilinanus; species Gracilinanus agilis. The sequence goes on from NW_025357019.1 coordinate 1,120, forward strand.
GGTATAAGGATAGAAAGTCAGATAAGTGGAAAAGAAAAGAGATCAATTTGGCTAGAAAATGGGACAGGGGGATAATGATAGGCCAGAAAGAAGTCAGATTGTGAAAATCTTGAATGTCCATCAAGAGAGTTTTTATTTAAATCTAAAGGCAAAAAGGAGTCACTGAGGGCCTCTTGAACAGAAGAGTGTTTTCAGGAAGATATCAATTTGCCCATCATGTGTAGGATGGATTGGAAATGGGAGAGAATGGAAGCAGAGAGATCACCAAGGAGGCTATTGCCCAGGCAAGAGGTGATGAGACATTAAATTAAGAAGGTATGAGAACTGAAGGGAAGGGAGGTATGGGAAGAGAAGAGGAGATACAATTCATATTACTCGGCGTCTGATTGCCATGGAGAGGACAGAGAGAGAAGGGTGGAAGATGACAAGAATGAGGAAACTTTCTTTCCGCCATTTTGTTCCTACTACTAATCATTTCCAGAGCAGCCTGGAAATTCAATGGAGCTGTCCATTGATAACAGCTGATGAAGTCCAGGGAGTTTGGCCCTGTGAAACCCTGCGTTTTGAGGTCAAAGGAGGAGAATGAGGAGGCTGAGAGAGTCCGGAGGAGGTGATGGGTAGGAGGCTGCTTCAGACTCTGAGCTTGGCAGGAGAACTGCTGAACCTTTGGGGAATGTGAGAGGAGTCTTTGGCCTGCTTCTTCTGACCCTGGTTGTGATCGTAGATCCTCCTCTGAAGATGGAATCACGTCTTGGCCTTTTGGGGAAGAGCTAGTAGAGTGAAGAATGGAGACAAATCACAGGAATGTCCTGGAGAGAGGAGAGGGAGAAGGAGAAAGAGGAAGAGGATGAAAAAGGAGAAAGGAGGGAGACAGAGAGATGAGAGGAGGAGGGAGGGCAGAGACACACGGAGGAAGAGCCGTGAACAAACTCGGAGTGAGGACAGGTTTGGGGCTGGTTGAAACAACATTGAAATCATATTGAAAGAAAGCAAAGCCCAATGGAAGGAAGGAAGGAGGCCCACTAAGTGGAGAGGAAGTGACACATATCTGAAATAGGAGTATTTTAAGGCATTTCAAGAGGAAGTGCTGGCTCTTAAGACAAACACCCTAATCTAATCTGGATCGGAGGTGTGTTTCATCGCCAGCCTTGACCTCCTTCTATAGCTGGGCTCCCCAGAGCGAGCTGAGCCTGGCAGTTCAGCTGAGGGTGATGCAGGCTTTCCTCCGAGGGAGAACAACCTCTGACTTCTGCCATCCACACAGAAGCGAGCTCTGGTTGGGTGTCTGTTAGTCACTCAACAACCCCTCGGTGCCCCAGGAAACCTTTTAAGATGGTAAACTTAGGGTAGGTTCTGAGCTACATTAGCAGGACATGTTCTTTCCTGGGAGCTTCCCACACCAATGAAATCACAGCTTTAGCCCCCCCCTCCCCCCGGGGGGACTTGAGATAAAAACAACAAATATTTGTGTACTGCTTTGCATGTATTTTCCCATCTAATCCTCACAACAACCCTGGGAGGTGGATGCTATAATGATCCCCTTTTACAGATGAGGAAACCGAGTCAGGGAGGGATTAAGTGACTTGCCTAGCATCTGAGGCCTTTCATAAGAAGCAAGAGGGAGAATGCTATTGGAAGTGGGCTTGAGAATGAGAAGTGGAATCAGAAGAAGGGCTGCTTTCATTCCAGCATCCACCAGTATTGGGGAAGGGATGGAGGGAGGGAGGGAGGGAGGGAGGGGGCCAGGAAACACCCTAAGATGGGTTCCTCTTCTTTGCTTGTTCCAGGCCTGGCACCCATTCAGTCATAGCTTATTCTAGACTTCAGGACCCGAGAGGCCAAAGCCCAGGAGAACTTCAAGGACTGTTGTGCCCATTTTGCAGACAAAGAAACTGAAGTCAAGAGAGTTTCTGTGAAGTCTTCATGTTATAGATTTAGATCTGGAAGGGACCTCAGTGGCCATCTAGTCCAACACTCTCCCTTTGTAGATGAGGGAATTGAGGACTAGAAAGTTGACATGACTTGCCTAAAGCCACCTGTAGTAAGTGTCAGAAGCAGGATTCTAACCCAGATCCTCTGATTCCAGAGTACACCCAAGCCCTTTCCTTTAAAAAAATTTTTTTTAAACCCTTACCTTCCATCTTAGGGTCAATACTGTGTATTGGTTCCAAGGCAGAAAAGTGGTAAGGACTAGGCACTGGGGGTTAAGTGACTTGGCCAGGGTCACACAAAGTCTAGGTCTGACTTTCAGTCCAATGAGCCACCCAGCTGCCCCAGCGCTTTCCACTGAACTATGGGGTCTCCCTGGACTTGATTGATTTTTAGCACATATATTCTCGGGACTCCCGATCACGGGACCTCACAGACTCAGGACTAGACAGGACCTCGGAGGCTGGGGAGTCTTTGGGGCAGTGGAGGGAGGTCAGAGCTTGTGATTTCATTGGTGTGGGGAATTCCAGCATGGAAATTCCCTCCAAACAGATCCAACTGTTCTGAAGTATCAACTAACTTAGAACGTTGCCTCCAGCCCCGAGAGGACGGGACCTGTGCAGCATCAGTCACCCAGCTTGGACATGTCAGAAACAGACCCTGAGCTCATTGCAAGGGTCAGCCCCGCAATGGGTATTTGTCAATAAAGCCCCTACTATGTGACGAGCCACGTACGAAACATTAGAGATAAAGAGAAGGAAAAAAATGGCCTTAGTTTCCTGAAAATACACGTGCCAATGGAGGACGCCAAAGGCGAAGAGCTTGTGTACATTCAGGATGGAGTCAGCTTGAGAGGGAGGTGACCTCAGAGGAAAGGGATGAAGAATGGGTAGATGTGGAAAGGCTTCCTGCCGAAGGTGGATTGACCAAGAGGGAGAATTAAGGAGGGAGACTATTCCAGACCTGGGGGAAGCCAGGGAGAGTGTCTGAAGGCTGGACATGGATTGTCCTGGGTGAGGAAGAGAAGGGGATCAGTGCTACCGGGCCAAAGAGTCCCTGGATGGCAGCAAAGTATACAAAGGCTGGAAAGATAGGAAGGATCCAGGCTGAGAAGTGTTCAAAAAGTCAAAAAGAGTCATCATGTCTAGAACGGGGAGCCACTGGAGTTTACTGAGGAGGGGAGGGACGTGTTCCATCAGTTTGTCCATTGAATGGATTGTTTGGAATGGAGTGGGGAGAGATTTGAAGCAAGGAGGCTGATTAGAAGGTTATTGCAGGGGGCGGCTGAGTAGCTCAGTGGATGGAGAGTCAGGCCTAGAGACGGGAGATCCTTGGTTCAAATCCGGCCTCAGACACTTCCCAGCTGTGTGACCCTGGGCAAGTCACTTGACCCCCATGGCCCACCCTTACCACTCTTCCACCAAGGAGCCAATACACTGAAGTTAAGGGTTTAAAAAAAAAAAAGAAGGATATTGCAGTCGTCTAGGGGAGAGGTGATGAGGGCCTGGGTCAGGGTGGTGGAGGATAGGGAGAGAGAAGGGGATGTTTCAAATGACAGTTCTACTTAGTTGATACCTCTTGTGTTCCCTCCAAGGCTATTCTTCTCCAGCCTAGAGGGACCCAATTCCCTCAACTGATCCTCATCTACCATTGACTTGAGACCTACTGCTGCCTACGTTGTCCTCCTCTGGATCTTCCACATCCTACCAATGTCCTTCTTGAAATGGAATATCCAGAGCTAAGCATTGCTCTAGATGCAGCCTAACCAGGGCAGCAGAACTTAAGGTCCTTCACCTCCCTGGAGATGATGGTGACTCAGGAGGAGAATCTCTCTGTCTCTCTCTGTCTCTCTGTGTCTCTGTCTCTCTGTCTCTCTTTCTCTCTGTCTCTCTCTGTGTCTCTGTCTCTGTGTCTCTGTCTCTCTTTCTCTCTGTCTCTCTCCCCCCCTTCCTTTCTCTTTCTTCCTCCCCTCTCTCTTTCCCTCTTTCTCTCTTTCCTTCTCTCTCTCCCTCCCTCTCTCAGAGTTGTATAAAGTTAGATTTGCTTTTCCATGGACATCTCCCCTTGCCTATCTGTTCCAGTGTTAAAAGGGGATGGCCACAGATTCCTGGGGAAGCAGGAACAGCAATGAGGACATGGTGACATCTATTTGCTAACAAAATTCTAGTCCACCAGATGCATGGGCTCTCGAATCAAGAAGGTTCGAGTTCCAATCCTGGCATTGCCATTTCCTAGCTGAGTGGTCCCAGAGGTCACTTATCTTCTCCCTGGACTTCACTTTCCTCATCTTTAAAAATGAGGGGCTTAGGGGGCAGATGGGTAGCTCAGTGGAGTGAGAGTCAGGCCTAGAGACGGGAGGTCCTAGGTTCAAATCTGGCCTCAGACACTTCCCAGCTGTGTGACCCTGGGCGAGTCACTTGACCCCCATGGCCCACCCTTACCACTCTTCCACCTAGGAGCCAAAACACAGAAGTTAAGGGTTTAAAAAATAAAAATAAAATAAAAAATGAGGGGCTCGGACGAGTCCCCTTCCTGCTCTAGAACCATGATCCTATGTGTGACGGTGCATGAGTCAACCTCCCCAAGTTTCAGTTTCTCTTCTGTTAAATAGGTTGAACTAGATGGTCTCTGAAGTCTCTTCTTGTTCCAAGTCTCTGACCCTCGTCACCCCGTGTCAAGTATATTGGGCATGGCGGAGTTCCCTCTTCTGAGGTCTTGGGCAGAGCAGGATTTGGGAAAGGAGAGAGCTGGCTTCTTAATGTGTGTTAGCATCCCTACAAGCAGAGAATGCCTGCAGTAATGCCGAGGAAGTGTGATTTCTTTGGGGGCTTTGTAGGTGCAGGGGAAGTGGTTCCCAGCCTACTGAAAGGCCATGAAAGGGCCTAGAAATGAATGCCAGGCCTGGCGATGCCAGGTCATGAACAAGGACCGTGGGGCCCACAGGAACATGCCTTTTCTTGGAAACAATGAGGCTGACCTTTTCCAAGGCAGCGCACTGGAGATTCTGGGGCCCGATAAGAGGCTGCCTGGATGTTGGGAGGGTGAAGAAAGACTTCTGCTGCTGCCTTTTGCTCTGGTTTCAGAGTTACGAGAGCAATGGGAAGTGGTCCTGGGTTGGGCCTGGGCTTGAAAGAATCCTGGGTTCCTTGTGCACAGCAGTCTCCGGAAGGTTCTTCAGGATCTTCTTAGAGAGAACAAGGGAACGGAGGGAGAACTATTCCCAGCCTAGTGGAGGCAGGAGAGCAGTGTCTGCAAGGGGTGAAGCCAGTTGGCTGGTTTAGGAACCAGGAGTGTTTCTGGGAGCTTGAATTGACAATAAAAAGCCTGCAGGGCCCTTACTTCCTTCTGGCAGTACCCTGTGGGCCTCAGCTTCCTCTTCTGTAAGTGGGCATAACAGTATTCCCATCCACTTCAATACAATGAAGTTTATGAAAATTCTGCTGGGTACCAGGCCCTGCGGCCCGATACGAAGACCCAAACCAAGCAGCCCCTTCCCTCAGAGTGCTGACCATGTAGAACTCGCCTCCTCCCTCAGCCACAGCAGGGCAGTTGTAAGAAGGACCTTTGCAGCCTTTAAAGCTCTTTAGAAACGTCAGTTGTGTTTTATTATTATTATTGTAATCCAATTGGCTTTGGGGACCTGAACTCTGACAAAATGGAGGCCTCCTTCAGGAATGATCTCTCCCTCTGCCTCTTCCCCAGGGCTTCCCTGGCCAGTACCCGAATTGGGCTCCCAGCTCCCTTCCAAGCAATCAGGCTAACCATAAATAGGACATAAGATGAGGTTTACATAACCTGACAAAAACACAGAATGGAGTCACAGCTGAGCTTTTCCACTCTTCTGGTCTTCTCTAGAAAATGTTGGACCATCCTCTCCCTTGGGGAGGCCTATCTGGCCTCTGGACCCACACAGTCCTGCAAGATGAGTGATGAGAAAAGGAGAGGCTCAGGTCTTCCACCAATGCCCGTGGCTTCCTGCCATGCCAATCTTTCCCCTTTGGGGACTGGGCATTAGAGACCCCACAGGCTTCTCTGCAGCTCTGAATGAGGCTGGCCTTCTCTATCACCTTTCAAGTCAAAAAGCATTTGTTAAACATCTACTAGGGGCTGGGCACTGGGCCAAACCCTGAAAATACAAAGAAAAGCCCCCAAATCAAACCCAACAGTCTCTGCTCTTGAGGAGTTCATACCTTCCCTTCCCTTC
>NW_025357020.1:0-4868 GCF_016433145.1 Gracilinanus agilis
TTACTTTATTCCATTCAAATGATAATATTTAATAATATAAAATATAATATGTTATATATCATATATAATAATATAAATATTATTAAGGACATTTGTCAATGAACCCAAGTTCTTTTTTGCTTGCAGGATAGATCTGAGGTGTTGCAAGAGAATGAAATTGTTCTAAAACCAAGAAAATCTTCATTCCTAGATTCTGTCTCTGCTAATCAATAAACTTCAATGGTTTTCCTGTTACTTCCAGGATTAAACATAAATTCCTTTGTTTGGCATTTAGGAAAAGGATCAAAAGGGGAAAAAATTGCCCTGAGAGTAAGTTCTTCCTTGCTCTGAAGCCCTCTTCCCCCTGCTCTCTGTCTCCATGGTGTCTATCTGCCTTTCAAAGTTTTTGAGTTATAAATAGTAGGTCTGCCAAGTATCTCTCCTGTACCACTCAGGACCTGAGGGTGTGAGGGCAGCGACCCAGCAGTCAGTGTGTGCCCTTCTGTCTGCCTATGTGCCTCTGGGAGATGGAGAGATGGAGGGTGGGAAGGATCTGCTTCTGTGTGTCTGTCTGTCTGTCTGAGTACATACATGGGGCTGGAGTGCTTGTGCAATTGTATGTGGGGAGGGAGAGGGGCTGTGAGGCTGGGGGAGACCATCTTTTCATGGAGTGAAAGTACTTACATTTCTGACAAATCCTGCCTTAGGCAACATAGTCAGAGGCCCTTCCTTCTCACCCTCAGGATCCCACTTCCCTTGTGGGAGAATCAAGTGGATTAAGGATGAATCCCCAAGCATTTGTGGTGGGTTGTTTGGGGAGTGTGTCACTTCCATACTTTGTGGTCTCTAGGAGAGAGCTGCCCAGGCTTTTGTCTCCCAGAGGTCAGGAATGACTCACTCCCACATTTATCCCTTGGGGCATTTATTCACTTTCCCCATGATTGGGACCAAAGAATAACTGGAGAGATGGGTAAAGTTCTGAGTAGGGTCCTGAAGAAAATCGATGAGGGGAATGAACAGAGAGTTAGTCGTAGACTGGGGGTCAGGAAAATATTTCTAACCATTAAAGGTGACCAAAGTAGACTGGGATGCCCCAAAAAGAAGTTCACCCTCTTCAGAGAACCCAGTAGAGCCTGATGATCAGCTGTCCAGTATATTGGAGGGAGGTTTCCTTTCTCATCTGGGTAAGACCTGATGGTCACTGAGGTCTTTACCAACCCTGAAATCTTGAGATTTTTGCCTTCTGACTCCATGTCCTCAATGCCCAGCCATCCACACTTGGGCTGCCTCTCCTATGGCCACTTATTTCCCCAATATCTGGGTCCTGAGGCACTTGGGACATTGAATTCTATCTAGCCTTGCCTGACCTGATCTTTATTTCCTGAACAAAAGCTTTGTTCTCCTGGCCTCCCACATGCACCTGCTGGTCAGGCATCCTGGGGTAGGATAAACTTTTATATAATGCCCACTATGTGCCAAATGCTTTTTATAAATGCTTTTTTCCTTTTTATAATGATATATATGTGTGTCAAATACTTTTAATAAATATCTTATTTCATCCTCATTTTATGAGGTAGGTGCAATTATTATCTTCATTTTATAGATGAGGAAACTGAGGCAGACAGAGGCTAGAACTACTAAGTAGTGTCTGAATCTGAATTTGAACCCAGGTCTTCTTGCATCCAGTCCCAGGCCCACCTTAGCTGTGGACAGCAGAGAGATCAGTAATGAAGATCCTGGGCTGAGGACATTTAGGCAAAGGTCCATCAGATTATCAGAGGTCAGAGTGAATCGGTGGATAAGAGTCAGAAACTGAGGCTGGCCATTCACAAAAACTACAGCAAAGCGGAGCATCAGAAGCCATCCAGAAAGGAAACAGGAGGCCCCCCCTCCCTAATACCAGGCAGGCAAGAAATAAGAGAACCCCAACATCAGAACACAGAGCAATCAGGGAAGATCAGGAAACAATGGGATAGAACAAAGAAAGCAGAATAATATTTGGAATTTCCACTGTCAAACCTGGTCCTAAGACAATTGCTTTTCCTTTATTTATTGTTCTCATTTTTTGTTTAGTGGGATAGGGAGGAGAGGTAAATTTAGAAATAGCTATGATGTAAACACAAAAAGTATTAATAACAAAATAATTTTTAAAGAAAAGAAAGAAATGAAGACAATTATTTGGGGAGAAAGACTAGATAAAAGGTATCAACTGCATTACCTCAACCTAGAATATTCTCTATGCTTCCCTCCAAGATGGTAGACAGTTCCTAGAAAGTAGCAATAGACCGCCTGAGGTTGAAGGAATTGAGAGAAGCCACCTGGAGTGATGAACAAAAAGACAGAAACAGACAATTCCCAATCCCTGAACTCTTGTTGGGGAATGTGGCACATTCTAGGTACAAACAGAGAGAGAGACCAATCTGCTACTCTCTTGGAGATGTCATGTGATATGATAATATACACCACATTGATACAGTGCTTTAAAGTTTATAAAGCCCACTTTTGGATGCATTTTCTCTTTTGATTTTCATGATAATCCTATGAGGCATGCTTCTAGCAAAATTACTATGTCCATTTTACAGATAAGAAAACTGAAGCGTTGAGAAGGGAAGTAACTTATTCTAGGTCGCACAGAGAATAAACAGTAGAACTAGAATTTGAAACTAGTTCTTCTGATTGTATGATCATCAACTGCCAAAGACTCAGCTACTGTCACCGACATCAGGATCCAGGGCAATTTGGAAAGATTTATGACAAAGAAGGCCATCCACCTACAGAGAAAGAACTGATGGAGGCAGATGCAGATCAAAGCATATGATTTTTCACATTAGTTTATTTATAATTTTATTTGGGGGCTTTGGTTTTATATAAGTATTCTCTTACAACAATGTCCCATATGGAAGTATGTTTTGTAGGATAATGCACATATAACCCACATCAAATAGCTTACAGACTCTGGAAGTGGAGAGAAAAGGGAAAAGGGGAAATAGTTTGAATCTTATAATTTTGGGAAATGTATGTAGGAAATTGGCATTACATGTAATTGGGAAAATGATTTTTTTAATTTTATTTAAGAACCTCCATGAACTGATGCAGAGGAAAATGAGCAGAACCAGAAGAACATTGTATACAGAAAGTGAAACATTGTGGAACAATCAAATGTAATGGATTTTGCTACTAGTAGCAATCCCAAGGGACTTTTGGAAAAAAAAAATGCTATCCACATCGAGAGAAAGAACTGTGGGAGTAGAAACACAGAAGAAAAACATATGCTTGATCACCTGTTTATATGGGTATATGATTTGGGTTTTGGTTTCAAAGGATTGCTCTATAGAAAAAATTAATAATATGGAAATAGGCATCAAGTGATAACATTTGTATAACCTAGTAGGATTGCTTGTCAGCTCCCAGAGCAGAGAGGGAAGGGGGGGAGAGATAAAATGAATCACATAACTATGGGGAAATATTTTTAAAAGTTAAAATAAATAAAATTATATTAAAAAGAAACTAGGTCTTCTGACTCCAAATTCAATAAAGCTATATAATATGAGATTTTTCTTACTCACTGAAAAGCAGTCTAAAGTTACTTATTCCCAGGGTTCAGTGGCACAATGCAATGACTGTTGGCTCTGTAGATAAGAGGGGCCAGACTGGAATCCCACCTCTGATGTTTACTGCCTGTGTGACCTTGGAAAAATCACTTACTCTCCCTGGGCCTTAGTTTCCTCATCTGTAAAATAAGAAGGATTGGATTACATAGCCACTTTCTAACTCTTTTATGACCCTTTGTTCCCAAATGCTCCCAGGGTCCCTTTAGGGAGGTATTCCCAATCAATTAATCAATAAGCATTTATAAACTATCAACTCTTAAGTCAGGCACTGTGCTGAAGGCTGGGGAAAACACTACAGGGACAATAAGGATAGCTCCTTTCCCCCCTTGATTCTGTAGCTATCCTTGCCCAGATTTCACTCACATCTGGCCAAAAAGGAAAGGGGCTTTACCTCCTGGACTTCTAGAAGCTCTGGAGCCTGAGATGCCACGTGGACCAGATGTCCGGCCTTCTCTAATCAGCTGGCCTGGTGGTTTGGCGGGGAAGATAGGCTACTGAGGTTGGGAGTCAGAAGAACTTCCCAGGGATGCTTTCAGCGACCTCTCCCAGCCTCCCTCCTTGGAGCCTATGAGTTTTCAGGGTGAGGGCAGCTCCAGGAACTGTTCTGATATCCTGGTTTTTCTCTCCAGGACAGAGGGATAGTCTGGGGTTTCTTTGGCCTTCCTCTCACACCTTGGCTTCCAATGTCAAGGCAAAACATTTCCATTCCAACCTCATCTATAGACCATCTATGCTACAGATAGGAAGCCTGAGAGGGGCCCCGGGGAGGTGGAGGAGAGCACAGAGCTCCCACAGAGGGCCTCGGACAAGCCTCTTGCTGTGTGGGGAGGAAGCAAGTTTGTTTGGCCACCGAGGTGTTAATGGGCTAACCTTTCCCTGGCCCAACTCTTCTAGCCCAGTTCAGGCACTATCCCTTGGCATGTCTGATTTCCTCTGGATACTCCTCCAAGATCCCTCCTGTTCTCAGCTTCTTTGCTTTGGACAAACAACCCAACCCTGCCCTGCCATCAGGTTTAGAGCTTTCCTGAGCTTTTAATGTGGTTTGGAATACAGACTTAATGGATAAATCCATCACCAAGTCTGCACGCAGGCAGAAGCTGTCATCCTAGAATCCATAGTGTTGTTTTATATTCTCTCTCTCTCTCTCCCTCCCTCCCACTCTCCTCCCTCTTTCCTCTCTCCCTCTCTCCTTTCCTCTCTCTCTTTCTCTTACTCTCTTTCTTTCTCTCCCTCCCACTCTCTTCCCTCTTTCCTCTGTCTCTTTCTCCCTCCCTCTGT
>NW_025357021.1:0-2706 GCF_016433145.1 Gracilinanus agilis
TATACTATATCATATATATCTCATATTATATATAAACACCATATAATATATACATCACATTATATATGTACACACCATATTTTATATATACAATATTATTTATACACACCATATTATATATATATACACACACACCATATTATATATATATATATATATACATACCATATTTTATATATATATTTGAGATGATCAATTTAGACATGGTGGTCCTTTGAAAAGTCTATGAGAAACACAAAAAAGAACAACTTAAAAATCTAAAAGGCAGTAATATAGGGTTTCATTAAATTCATCTGATAGCTCTATTTTGGCTTACTCATCTGTTCTGAGTTCATGACTACTATGTCAGTGGAGCGCAGACCCTGGCAGAAATGACCAGTCTGAAAGGGTTACGAAGAGTCCCCTCATCTGTGGACTGAGCCAAGAACAAAAAATCAAAGATCCATATTATAGTAAGATAGTGAATAAAAGAGGGGAGGGGAAGGGAGTAAGCATTTATATGGTACCTACTTTGTGCCAGTAAATGTACCAAGTGGCTTTCATGTGTGTTTGGTTTTGTTTTTTTTTACAAATATTATCTCATTTGATCCATATAACAACTCTGTGAGGTAAGTGCAATTATTATTATCCCTATTTTACAATTGAAGAAACTAAGGCAAACGGAATTTGGGTGATTTTCCCAGGGTCACACAACTATTAAATATCTGAAGTTCAATTTGAACTCCATTGTTTCTGATTGCAGGTCAAGAGCTTTACCCAATAAAGGATCAGCTGTTTCCCCACAGCTGCTCTTTCAGACAGTTCCTGAATGAAAGAAAGACAAAGAGAGACAGATAGAGACAGAGAGAATTTATTAAGCACTTACTATGTGCCAAACATAAATTACATTATTATATAGTATGAAATATAATCTATATATAATATATTACATAAAAAGGTTATAAAAAGCAAAAATAAAGAAAATCCCTGTTCTCAAGGAGTTTCAGTCCTAATCAGTAAAACACTCAAAAGGGAATGGGTGCCCAGGAGGAACACATTGGTTCAGAGAGTTATGGGAATAGTGAGCAGGGCCATAGATTGACATTTCCTATCCAGAAATATTGGAGACATTGATTTCATCATGGCTCATGATTCCAGAAATGGGGGGATGGGGGGAGGAGGGACAAGGGTGGAGGGAGTGTCTATACATTGTAGCAATGAAATTATCTATATTAGAAGAGATGTCCAGAGAACCAGAGGGTAGGGAGTGAGGGGAAACATGGTCACTGGGACTTTCCTGAAGTAGTGGTCCTGGAAAAGTCAATCACCAATCAGAAACCTGGGTTCTTCAGTAGATTTCTTTCAAGGGCCAAGGCTATTGACAAGGCTGTGTGTGTGTGTGTGTGTGTGTGTGTGTGTGTGTGTGTATGTGTGTGTGTGTGTACACATATATGTATATATACAGTATGAGTAGTACTTATGGATTTTATAAACAGTCATAACAATGTGGCCAAGATTTTTCCATAAGTAATAGCTCTTAAATGTAACAGATAGAAGAATTATTGCAGTTCTCTAGGTATGAAGCTAAGAATATTTTAGAAAATAGCTGTTATCATATGTCCAGGAATAACTCCATCCCAACAGACTGACGAATTCTGATGAACAGACTAGACATTCTGCTACTTGGTTAACTAATAATGCAATAGAATTTATTGACATAGATGCTCCTCTTAATAGAAATATTGTAGAATCCTGTGTAGAAAAAATAAATCACTCTTAGAGTTTGTCCCCAAAATGAGGAAATCAAGACCCATCAAAATAAAGCCAGTTATCTCTGCAGCTGTGATGTTTCACTACTTAGCCATCTTAGGAAACTCCTGGTATATTTGAACTTGACATTATCACTAGGAAATTTCTTTCCCAACAAGTGATTATAATATCACTGGCCTTTCTCTGACCATTGACCAGATTCATCTGACTTTAAAATAATGATGCCCTATGATATAGTTTGATTCTGAGATAGCATCTTTCACTCTTAGAGATTATGGTTCAAGAGGGATTCTTCCCTCTCTTGCATCTATGTAGTCAGCGCTGACTAAAAGCTTTGGGGATGGATAGACAACTAATTTAAATTCAACTCAATTCAGTGAACATTTGTTGAATGCCTCCTACCCACAAAGCACCATGCTAGGTGTTATGAAGGATACAACAACAAATAAAATAGTTTTCACTCTCATGGAGCTTTCTGTATAGATGAGATGGAGAACAAAATGTTACCTGGGAAAGGCAAGGGGGAGGTTTCATAAGGAGTTCTGAAAAACAACTCCCCATACAGTAGAACTTTCATAGACTATAGACTTAGAGCTGGAAAGGACTTGAGAGATCATTAGTTCAGCCTCCTTACTTTCCTAAATGAGGAAACAAAGTCCTGACCATTTAAATCACTTTCCCAAGCCCATCCAGATAACATTATAAGAACCAATATCAGACCCCTTTTCTTCTGATTCTAGTCAGCTCTTTCCAAAAGACTATGCTTCCATTCCATGAGTTAGCATCCATCACAGGTTCAGGGAAGGAAGGAAGGATGGAAGGATGGAAGGAAGGAAAGACAGAAGGACAGAAGGGAGGGAGGGAGGGAATGAAGGAAGGAAGGGAATGAAGGAAAGAAGGGAAGGAAGGAAGGAAGGAAGGAAGGAAGGAAGGAAGGAAGGAAGGAATGAAGGGAGG
>NW_025357022.1:0-3472 GCF_016433145.1 Gracilinanus agilis
CTCTCTCTCTCTCTCTCTCTCTCTCTCCCTCATTTCTGACTCTCCACTCGTTACAGGTCTCAGTCACTGCTCGAGAAGACGTCCCACTCTTCGGTCCACCCCTGCCCAGCCCCCCAGTGTTCCAAAAGGTAATACCTCCTTTCTGCCTGCCTGCCTTCCATCTTTGCCTGTCGGCTCTGGACCCTTCGGGGTCCCTGGCAACAGTTGGCTAGAGCCTCATCCACCACTAAAGCCCAATTCTGGGTGGCCCTTCCACGTGTGGAGCCTTTCCCTCAACTCTCCATGTGCCCTAATTTTTATGAATAAAGCCCAGTAAAAGGGGATTGGGTGCATATTTGATCCCACAATCCTCCTTATGCCAAAAGAACTGGGACTGCATAAATACATGTACATATGTGCAGATACACTCATATATGCATGGATCTATGCACTTACTATATAAAATGTGTATTGTATGTAGCTATACATGCATTTTCTATACACATATGTAGGCATGTATATATAAAGAATTAGAACCACATGCTTTCATATATGTGGGTATAGATATATGTATGCATAGCTACATATTTTATGTAAATGTATATATTATATAAAATAAAGGTGTGTCTATTGTGTGTGCATGTATATGATACATATATGCATGTGTATACCTTTGTGTGTGATATGTTGTCCCAGTTCTTTATACAGAATATTCCAGAAGTCTCAGGGAAGTTGAGGGGTGGGATGGCATGATCCTTGTGACCCCTTCAGGCTCTAGAGCTGGGATCCCCAGAAAGAGAGCCTGGCACAGTGACTAGAAAGCTGGCCTCAGAATCAGGAAAAACTTAAGTTCAGTCCCACCTCTGACACCACCTGGCTGTGTGACCTTAGACCAGTCCCTTAATGTCTAAAATGCTCTAGGTCAATGGTGTCAAAGTCAAATGGAAATGGATTCCTGTAAGCCATATTGACTTAGAAAACCACAAGTTAGCATTATCTATGTTATATTGTATTTTTAGTTTGTTAAATATTTCCCATTTACATTTGAACCTGGTTCTAGCTGCTGGGTCAGGAGTTTGATCTCTTTCTTTCTAAGTAAATCTCTAAGACCAAAAAGTGCAGAGATGATGATATCAACCTGCACCGAAAGAAGGAGTTTAGTCCTGGAGCACTCTCTAAACTGAAGAATCAGAGGTGTAAATACACAAAGACACACACATGTATGTGACACTCTTACTTGGACCAATTGCCCAATTCTGTTTAGAAAATAAAAATATATGGGTCTCAATTGGGCCAACAAAACCTAGGGCCCGGGGCATCTAGATGGTTCCATGGATAGAGAGCCAGACCTAGAGATGGAGGTCCTGGGTTCAAATCTGGATTCAGACACTTCCTAGCTGTGTGACCCTGGATAAGTCACTTAACCCCCATTGCCTAGCCCTTACCACTCTTCTGCCTTGGGACTGATACTTAATATTGATTCTAAGACAAAAGATAACGGTTAAAAAACAAAAATCTAAGGACCCCGGGTGGGCATGGTGGTGGGAGACTCTGTGGCCAGCACTACTGGGCTGGGTACTGAGTGATCTTGATTTTGGACTGAAGAACAGACCTTCATGGAGTTTTTCAGTAGATTGTATGGATGCGAGAACCATTGCTTTGGGGGGGAGGACCCCGACCATCCCCGGGGCTTCCAGTGACTCGTTCAGCTCATGGAAACATCGGCTGGGTCTGAGGGTCTGATGATTTTTTACGTCTCTTCCAGAGCCCCGAGTTCCGGGAATTTTTGCTTACCAAGCTCACCAATGCTGAGAATGCCTGCTGCAAGTCAGACAAGTTTGCCAAGCTGGAGGTAAGAGCTCACCAGTGGCGTGACCCTGGGCCTTTCCTTAAGGCCTCTGAGCTTTATTTATTTATAAAAGGAGGATGATAATGCATAAGGTACCTTCTTCACAGGGTCATTTTGAGGCTTAATTGGGATTATATAAATTAAATTATATAAATTGGGATAATATAAATTAATGTTTATATTAATGAATTTATAAATTAATTATACTAAATAATAGCCAATAAAATAATAAACAAGCATATTATATTAATAAAATAATTAATAAAAGTAATGACTATAAAAGCACCATATAAATGACTAGAGAGCCAACCTCAGAGTCCAACAGGTCTGGGTTTGAATCTTGCCTCTGACATATTCTGGTTCCATGATCCTGGGCAGGTCACAACCTTTCAGGCTCCCAGATAACTCTTTGAAACTATAAATTGCAGAGAACTTGCTAACCTGCATTGGTAAAGAGGGTTTCCTCCCTCCAAAGTTCCATATACCAATAAAGCCACAATTCCAAGCCCTTGTAGCTGTTGTTGTTGTTGTTCAGTTGCATCCGGCTCTTCATCACCCCATTTGGGGTTTTCTTGGCAAAGATACTGGAATGACTTGCTGTTTCCTTCTCCAGCTCATTTGACAAGCTGAGGAAATGGAGGCAGTTAAGTGACTTGCCCAGGGTCACACAGCTAGAAATAGTCTGAGGCCAGATTTGACTTCAGGAAGATGTTTTCCTGTTCCCAGGCCTGGCACTCTATGGACTGTGCCACCCCGGTGCCCATCAGTCCCTATCCTCATAGAGATGATCCGTTGTTATTGTCCTAGCCTGTCCCCTGCCCATCTGCCTACCTCTCCCAGACGCCCATAAAGTCTACTCTCTAGGACAAGTTGGAGCCTTGGCTTTGGTCCCTGCTTCTAGGGCTCCAGCACTGAGACAGCTTAGCTGGAGGAACTTCTTTCTCTTCCTCTTTGCTCAGCTTTTGACCCCTTTGCACTTCACGTTTTGCCCCACCCTCCCCTAAGACTCATTCATGTTCTCGGTTCCCACCGGAAATCCTGGCCCGAGACGTGTTTTACATTTTCCTTCTTCTTTTTTTTTTTCTGATTTATTGGAGTCAGCATTTGCCTGCAGCCTCTGTGACCCGGGAGAGGAGGTCCAAGTGCGTGGCTATTCCTGACACCCTGAGTGGCCACTGAGGCAGGAGTGTGGTCACCTTGAGCCCTAAGCATTCTCCTAACACCTCGTTGGAAAAAGACCGAGTCCCCAGGCTGTGGGCTCAGGGCAGGCTTGAGTACTGTTTTCAAGTCTCATAGAAGAGGGATTAACTTGTTGCCTGACTAGAGGGCAGAACTGGGAACTATGGATAGAAATGACAAAGAGGCAGATGTAGGCTCAAGGTAAAAGCTAAATTTCTTGACATGGAGTTGTCTGAATTGAATGATGGACAAAGAGGTCCTGAAGACCCAAATTCAAGTCCTGCCTTAGATACTTACTAGCTGTGTGATTCTGAAGTACTTAATCTTTCTCAGTCTCAGTTTCCTCATCTGCAAAATAAGGATAATAAATAATATCTACTTCACAGGGTTGTTTTGCGCTAATATATGAAAAATATTTTATGAACATTTAAGTGTTATATAATATACAATATTATATAATTATAT
>NW_025357023.1:0-3768 GCF_016433145.1 Gracilinanus agilis
GTATATATATATATATATATAAAATATAGTCCTGAAGTTCTACCAATGATCATCTTTTTCTGTTATAATGTACATGTAGAAATGCCTGATACTTTTTGTTAATTAGATTATTTTTTTAAAAATATATCTTCAATATGGGTACCATTTTTTGCTTTTCCTTCACATTTCCAGTTTTCATTAGAGTACCCAGAATATGCAAAGCACTTACTAAATGAGTATCTATTGATTCAATAATTTAATTTTTATCTAACATAGTAATTTAATAAATTGTCTCACTGAAATAAAAACATAACCCAAGATCATTGTTATTACTCACTGATAGAGTAACAGGTAGACAAATGGAAATGAAGTTTATATGGACTAAACTTGGGGAAATCATGAAAACTCACCATAAATATTATTTCCTTTTCTAAATTCTTATATATCATTTGTTCAGTAATATGTTCTACTATTTTGCTGGACATCAATGTGAGGCTACAAATTCTATAGCTTTAGACTTTTTCTTTTCTCCACATTTTGGAAAGCATTAGGAAATTGTGCATATCTCAGTTACTTTAAGATTGTCTACAATACCAGCATCTTTACACTTCTATTTATTCAGGACTTTAATTGACCTGAAATGAGGTGGAAGGAAGACATGATTAGATTTAGGCTCGGTCTATGTTTTCTTATTATTTCTCAGGAATCATATATGTTAGTACCTTCTCCAATGTTCCATATTTCTATCTTAAATATCATTCTTTTTAAGTTTTTTTTTTTAATTTTAAACCCTTAACTTCTGTGTATTGACTTATAGATGAAAGATTGGTAAGGGTAGGCAATGGGGGTCAAGTGACTTGCCCAGGGTCACACAGCTGGGAAGTGTCTGAAGCTGGATTTGAACCTAGGACCTCCCGTCTCTAGGCCTGGCTCTCAATCCACTGAGCTACCCAGCTGCCCCCTTAAATATCATTCTTATAAATAAATAAAAATAAATTTAATAAATTTAAAAAAGAAAAGAAAAAGAAAAAAGATCATTCTTTTTTTTGTGGAGAACACACAAATGCATCTCCAAAGGACTTCAAGACTAGTAATATGACTGACCTTACTATGTAAGTGTGTGTAAACACACATCCATACACATCCATTAGGAACTGATCCAAAAACTTCATTCTTGACAGAAGGGATGTTGACAAAGTGCCCTTCCTGATCGAGGCTTTCATTAAGAATTGGTGAAGAATGTAGAGGAGTTTGGGCATACCAGTGATCTCTGTAGTCCTTTCCTAATGACCAACTAGATAATGAGTTTACTAACAAGAACACCATAGATGGAATAACCCCAACCACAATGTTTAAAGCTACATCTCTCCCACCAGGGGAAAAGTATTTCCATTTCCTTGAATGTAGTAAATTTGATGGATGATGATTCTTACTGAGACACTCAGTGAAAGACTGCAGTCTTAAACAGCTATGCTAAGCTATAGCTCATCCTGAAACTCAAGAGTGAAATAAAAGAGATACATGTGCTTTTAAATTAAACTTTTGAGCAATATATACCCTGATAAAAATCTAGGAATGGTGCTATTTTCTGATTCCCCCCCAGAAGGTTTTTACTCCTAATTTGGGAGAAAAACCTAAGGAAGATTACCCAATGAGAATGCAACCACATTGGAAAAGTCAAGGGGATAAGTTGAATTTCTCTCTTTTTTGAGAAGCTGAAGAAAAAGAGGAGTATGAGATTCAAAGTTCTTTCATATATACCTTTAAAAATGAATCACATTTTGAATCAGGGATGGTTGAAAAGAAGTTATTCTTGGCCTGGAAGATACTATAATTGCCCTCTCTATTTCATTTATACTTTAACTTAGGATAAATGAATGAATTTCAATTCACTCAAGTCAACCAGTATTTTTTAAGGAGATAATTTTCTGAGGCAATAGAACTTAGTGCAAGAGCTATAATGACCAAAACCAGACAAGTTCTGCCTTTTAGGAGCTTAGAGTCTACTGGAAAGAAATCCACCAAAGTCAATTATGAGCGTGTTTTAAAAAAATTCTTAAAATTGGCTTTGTCTTCTACACATGTTCTGGTATTTCCTGGTATACTATGGAGGACAGAATAAAGAACTGGAAATAATTAAAAGGATTAACTATGTATTTTTATGCTTTACTCTTCTGATGTGCCAAACAGCTGTAATCCTTTGAACCATGTCCTAACCCCTGATACTTAGTTTGCTAAACATGCAAAGAGCCAAACCATTCATGCATTCCTTTATATATCTTTGTATTTTAATCTCGGTGAAAAAGGATCTTTCTCTAGGATAATATGAATTCAACCGGATCCCTAAGGAAAACGAGTAATTCCTACATGTATAAAATCAATTCCTTTCTTTAAAAAATGGTCAATTTAGTTAACAATCTATAAATGATGTAAATTCACACAAAGATCCTGAATTAACCATACAACCTGAACAAACCAATAAACCTCTATTTCTATTACACTTAGAAAAGGATAAGTTTGGTTTTCTGGATAGAATGGCAATTTGGGAATTATAACTACATAGATACAAATATAACTTCTGACATTTTCTTGCACTGGGACCCTGGACAAATCACTGGACTTATCTAAACATAACTCTATTTTGTGGAGGTACTTTCCACATTGACCAACTTGTGGAATCTTGATCTATAACAAAAACTACAAGACAATAACAAAAACAACTTTCTCATCTGCTTTGGAACATTCTGTCAATTTTCTCTGGTTTTAAATGCTGTTATTATGAATAATAATCTTAGTATTGACACCTTACTCATGTCACAATCAATAAAATCACTGTTTATATAGTAGCATCCATTGTGTGTGTGAGTGTTTCCTGCTTCCAGTGATTTTATTGGTATAAGTGGCTCCAGGTGAGAAAACTTCTTATACCAAAGAAGATTGTGACCTGATTTTTCAATTAATAACTCCTTGAGGTCAATGGGAGATAAACTATTTGCTCAGGGTTATACAGCCAGCAAGTATCCAAGGTAAAGCTGGGACTCTGGTTTTTCCTGACTTTAGGGCCACCTTTCTATTCACTTCCCTATACTACCTCTCCTTTTCTTATCGATAGACACACATAATTCATGTGTTTATATGGGTGTATGTGGATTTATTGATATATATACATAGATCAACATGAAGTAGATAAGTACATTTACTTCCATACCTTTGAACTATGTCCACTTTGTTATGCAAATATTTAATGAAAATAATATCTGCATGACATTTAAAATGATCAATATATACTATATATATACTATATATATACACATATATGTATATATATATACTACTCTTCTTCCCAAATGGATGCAAGTATTATTGTTGTTATTATTACTTAGACCATTACTTCCCAAATCTAGGTCAGAATTATGGTTGTCATGAGAACACAAGAATATAAAAATTATCATAATTATCATAATTAGTAAGATAATAAGAATTCTAATCATACTCTCAAATCCATGCGACACAGAATTTTCCCTAAGAACTGAACCAAAAGACATGTTGCAGAAAAGAATCATTGTCTTTCAAGATGTCAATATCAAAGTTTAGATATATATATGACCTACCTATTTTGGTTTACATTAATACTTTATAATAAATTTGTCTGGCAGCCATTGAAATAAACTATTAAAAATCCTTAAATTTTTAAAAATAGATTTCAGGGGCAGCTGGGTAGCTCAGTGGATTGAGAGCCAGGCCTAGAGACGGGAGGTCCTAGGTTCAAATCCGGCCTCAGACACTTCC
>NW_025357024.1:0-13307 GCF_016433145.1 Gracilinanus agilis
TCAGCCCACATCTAGAGAGTGATCTATTTAAGGGAGTGTTCTTACTGCTGTTTGTCTTTTTTTCCCCTTGAGATCACCAGTAGTTGGCTGGGATGTCCACTTGAGATGTTGGGGCCTTCTTTAGGTGAGACAGATGTATCCAGCTGTTAATTCCCTTCAGCTTTGCAGTGGAGGGATTCAATGGAGGAATCTTTCTACCTGACCTGTAGGGCATCCTTACGTAGGTATCTTTTCTGGTAGACTGAGTCTTTAGGTTCTAGATGTAAGGTAAACTGATCTGTCTAGGTCCCTAGAAAATGACTGAGAAACAAGATGGGAACATCAAGAATATTGTGAATGTGCTCCTTACAACGGGATGGAAAAGGAAACCTTGGTAGTGAGGGAGTTTGGGCACAAAAGGAAGAGGCATTGGATGCTCAATGATAATCTTTTTTCCCCCTTGTTCTCAAAAGACTTTATTATCTAATGATGCATACTGAAAACTGCTTGTTCCACTTTACGTTCAGCAGAAAAATCTTCACTTTACAATAAGTGAGAGTCAACTGTTTTATGTAATAGACAACACTTTTAAAGTCACATTTCCTTTTTTTTGATGAGAAAGACTTGAAGACAATTGTTTAATAAAAATGCCATTTTTAAATGATTAAGATGCACTTTAAAAGCAACAAATTAAATTTGCACTCAATATTTTTAAACATGAAACTTGCCAGTGTTCTTCCTCAATATTACAAAAGGAAATCAATTTTTAAGAGTCTCTTTGACATTACATACAGCTAATTTTCTAGCTTTCTCCTCTTTTTTTCTGGTTCGTCAGTGTTCGAGCTTGTAGAATGGGTAGGAACATTTACTCCTGGTATCTGGGGTTCTAGCAGGGACATATGAATTTTCTGATGCTGAAGATTGGATGAGTCTAAGGTGATTTTCACTTTAACTTTATCAAAAATATGAAATACTGTATCTTCTACTTTTAGTGAGGGCATCTCCTCATCATAAGTAAGTCTTGGCTTTGGTTTTTCTTTTTCCTCAAAAAATACTGTTCCTTCTAAACCATATTTTGGAATTAATACCACAATAGCACTCTTCCTTACAAACAAAATATAGGCTTCTTCGTTCACTGTTCCTTTATTTTTGAAGAACAACTGTGTATGAAATGTAACAGATGCTCGCTGTGCATATTGTGCCATTTTGTGTCTGAAATTGAGATTTTTGCATAAATCTGCTAGTTTGTGCTTGTTTGTCAGATCTGGATAAGTGGAATCTGCTCCTATAGCTACTGCCAAAAGCCGATGGACAATTATATCTGCGTATCTTCTGATGGGTGAAGTAAAATGTGTATATATTGGTGATGCTAAGCCATAGTGATGAAAATCATTATCCATTCCAGAGCAGAAGTAAACTGCCTGCATCATACAGCGAGTAGTTAATATCCTGAAGAGTGTGTTTAGATATGGAAAATCAGGAGATTCTACTTGATCTAATGAGTCAGCCAAAGCCTTTGCTGAATCAGTCTTAAAATCCAAATTCTTGGATTTTGCTGCCTTCACAAGAACTTCGTAATTTGACGGAGGAGGAGCAGGATGTTTTCTGAGCAAGGCATTTTCAGAAAATTCTTCATGGATTTTCTTTGCAACAGAAACATTGGCAAGCAACATAAATTCCTCCACCATGGAATTTGTTTCTCTAAGTTCCTTTGTCTGAAGATCTATAGGGTCATGAGTTTCACTATCCACATGAAATCGAACTTCCGGAGAAGAAAGTATCAAAGCTCCTGCATCGATTCTCCGCCTCTTCAGAATTTTTGCTAGTTTATTTAGTCCACGGAGACTAGTGGTGATATCATCATTCATGTTTGCTGAATCAATTCTCATTTGAGCTTCTGCATATGTAAGTGAGGCCTTTGAATTAATTGCACTTTTTGTAAATCTTGTTTTTAAAATTTCAGCATTGTGATTCATTTCCCAAATACATGAAAAGGCAAGTCTGTCCACATTCGATCTCAAAGAGCATAAATTAGAGCTCAGCAATTCTGGCACCATATCAATTCTTTTTTCACAAAGATATACAGTTGTTCCTCTCTTAGCTGACTCTTGATCCAAAGCATTTCCTGGTCGAATGAAGTGGCTAACATCTGCAATGTGAACACCAACCTCTAGATGTCCATTTTCTAGTTCTCGATAATGTAAAGCATCATCTATATCAGTACACTTTGGAGGATCCACACTATAAACACAAAGATGTCTCAGATCTTCTCTATTTTTCATGTCCTCTTCAGTGATGTTCCAAGGCATCTTTGGCAGGAAACTAAGAACAGCCTGAGAGAAAGGCTGATGGGGAATATCATGTTCAAGAAGAAGAACTTGTGTTTCAGTCTCTTTATCACCAACAGCACCTAAATTTTTTACAAAGTGACCATTAGGATATCTAGAATTCTTGGGCCAACCATCCATTGCAACAATAATTCTTTGTCCTTCTAAGGTTGAAGCTTGTCTTGTTTCTATTCGAATTGGAGGTATTCTCTTGTCAGCAGGTATAAAGAGATGCCTTCTTGACTCCTTAATATCAGACTTGGAAAGCATGCCACAAAATGGCCTCCAGTTCCTCTTTATTATACCTAACACTCTTCCTGAAGGTCTTAACATTTTCTCATTCACAGCAATTTTTAGAGTGTTTTCTTTTACTTCTTCATCATCACCATTTTGTCCATCATCTTGTAAGACCACAGAAGATGGTGCTACCCACTGACTTTTGGGCAAAAGCTCTACAGCTACAATGTCCTCATGAATAGCTCGATTCAAGTTTCTAAGTCCTTGGAGGATGATCTCTCCGTTCTCTTCATCATCTCCATGAAGCCATACTGTGGCTTCAAGATAATTTTCTCTACATGCTCTGAATGTTCCTTGAAGGTATGCACCAGATTTTATGCCTTGCTGTAACTTACTCAGGGGAAGATGCTCTGGAAATATTACTTTTCGGCTTTCTATTTCATTCCCTTCATCAGATAGACAAGCAAGACGATCTACCAGTTCAGGGTTTGCCTTTAAACTTTTTATGTAGTCTTCACATGTATAAGCTGGGACCCCCTCTTCTATTGCCTTCTCTTTATTTTTTATGTCATTTGTTATGAAGATAACTTGAGGATGATTCTCATCTGTTGTCATTTTCTTCATGTGTTCATTGTACCATTTTGCTGCCACTCGGATAGCTCTATCATTCCGATCATTATCATTTTCCCCTTGTTTTTGTTCTACATATGTTTCTCTATGATGCTCATTGGTGAAGGTGTAGAAATGCTTGGTATGATCACTTATCAAATCACGGATTCTCTTATATATGGGTGCACTCTGATTCCTCACCTCCTGGAGAACTGTTTGGAGCAAGATTACGTTTCTGATGACTGGATCCTCAAGTATATCAATCTGGTGAAGTAATATGTTGGTGTCAGGCAGGAGGTAGTGGGGCTGAGGGCAGAGGCTGCTCTGGGGGTTGCAAGGCCAAGACTCCAGAGCCTGCCCTTCCTGTGCTCCCCAGCATTCAGTGCAGCCTGAAGTCCCACAACCTATGTCATCTCGCAGATAATGCTCCCTCACTATCTTCAGCACCCTGCCCGCCCTAGTCTTCTTCAGGAATGTCCTGGACTTGACCATCCTGCTCCCTGGCCTGTCTCTGCGGGACAGGTTTAATGGCCAGAAGCTATGAGGACACACAAAAGCAGAGCAAGTAGTTTTCCTTTCAATAATAATTAAACTATCTCTAGAAGACAAGAAGGAAAAACCAGCTATCCACTCACCCAAGACAATGACTAGAGCTGAAGGTTACTCCTGAGGCCCACTTTCTTCGTTGACCCAATCTTCTTCTTGAGGCTGAACTTCCTTCTTGGAGTGACTCTCCTTTTCTTGGAGTACACTCTCTACTAGTCTCTCCAGACTGCCTTCATGGCTTTTATGGTGGTTTCCTGTCC
The DNA here is from genome assembly GCF_016433145.1 of Gracilinanus agilis. Classification (NCBI taxonomy): domain Eukaryota; kingdom Metazoa; phylum Chordata; class Mammalia; order Didelphimorphia; family Didelphidae; genus Gracilinanus; species Gracilinanus agilis. Next base: position 3,959 of record NW_025357024.1, read on the forward strand.
CTGCTCCTTTTCACAGGGGCCAATCACAGCTTCCAAATTGTCTAGCCCTGCCCAGAGGGCAGTCTTTGTGGGAATTTGCACATTCTGGAGGTGTGAATATTCATCAAAAGGGTTCACTCCTTCTTGGGGTGTGAACAAGTTTCTGACTGTTTGAGTTAGCTGGCTTCTCACCTAACACTTGGTAGGGTGTAAATTCTCTAAATGGTTTTCAAGCTTCTCCCACCTAGTTCAAGTGTGTGTTGATTCAAAGTTATTGCTAACCAAAGTGTTAACTCCAAGGAGGCAAAGAGAACAAAGGATACCATTTTGACAAGTATGAACTCAAAGAACCAAGAATTCCCTTTTACAGTGGCAAGTGGAGTGTAATTGCTGAAGTGCCAACCAGCCAGCCAGCAGCTGGGAGACGACTGACCTGGTAGAATAGGTTCCTTTTGTTACCATGGACTTCTTTGGGGATCCCCTAAATGGGGAAAATCCTTTCTAAAAAAATAAATGTAAAAACTTAGCTATGGTCATTGCAGTGGCTTTTCTGCAAGTAAAAACCTTTTCCTACCAGGAAAACAGGCAGACCATGAGAGATACAAACATCAGAATGAGGTTGGGAATCAACCTGTGAGCCTTGAAAGGGGGCTTTAGTGAGAAGGAATTTACCAAGGGAGCGTTACTAATATACTTGAGATAGACTTCACATTGCAGAAAAAACATGTGTAGCACTTCTCATCTCCACCCTCCTCCCCACAATATTGTTAGGCTAATCTAAGCAGTTTGTCAGGGTCCCAGTGACTGAAGAGTATGACTATCCCATCATAGGAAATCACAGGGAGTTGGGGAGAACTAGATACCCAATGGTTAGTGCTGAAATGAGGGTTTAAGACTAAATCTATAATGGTGTTTGGTAAAGCTGGTAAAGTCAGGAAACTAATATGGATTAATCACAAACTGTAGATTGGAGGTACTGAACATAGGAATGACAAATACCCAGTGACTAAGTCAGCCAAGGGATTGATGTCATTTCCCTTGGTAAGGACCAAACCCCTTTAAGATGATTTTCCTTCAGCCTCTGACCTGGATGAGGAAGTAACGCCTATTGGTTGGTAGAGAGATTAGACAGGAAGGGAAGTATGGTGATTCCTGTCTAAACAGTAATGGAGTTACTCTGTCTCTCTCTTAGAATCTTGAACAGCAGTTACTATTTAGATCTAAGATGAAGGTAGAACACATTAGTTCTTAAATTAATTTAGGATTTATTGAATAAATTCGTTTGGGAAAGGGGATTGGAGAGTGGGTTAGGAAAACTATGAAAGTAATTTATTACTGCATTCTAGATCTAAATTCAAGATGCTGATTAGCTCCTTGCTATGATCTTCAGCTGTCCCAAGGGACCAGCCCTGGGACAGAAATAAAATGGCCTCTTAATGGTAAATATAAAGCAATCTCTTGATAAGGAATAATTGGTATATCAGATTGATGTTCCTATCTGGTCAGCAATGATCTTTAACCCTTCCTGGCCTAGGAAACTAAACTATCCCACATCCCACCTCCCTCGATCCACCTGGATCCCACCCAAGGGGTAGAAGCAAAGGTGAGAAGTGAAGTAGGAAAAGAACCCGAGCCCTGGGTCTCCAGGCCTTTATATACCCTAGGTCCAACTGCCAGTTGCTACCTGCCCTATGGCTCATGCCACGGTCAACATTCCAACCAGGACTACTGACAGGTTGCCCCAAGAAAATATGGCCATATTATTTTCCATATTACAATGCTAAGTCTTTGTTCCTTGTACATTCTTCTTTTCAAGTCTGTCCTGGATGGGCCAGGATATAGTTTCTTGGGCTGCCAAAGGCCATTATGGGACCCAATCCCTGGTGGATGGTATTCGAAGGCACTGGACAGCTCCTGGCATATCCACTTGTGCAATTAGAACATGCCAGAAATTCAAGGTTTGCTTGCAGTACAATCAGGGCGTGACTAGAATTAAGGGACTAGGAGGCAGACAATTGGCATATACCCCATTTGAGTGCTTGCAGATTGATTATATATCAATGCCCAATTGTTAGGGATACAAATATGCCCTAGTCATCTTTGACAGGTTGACTTGATGGCCAGAAGTGTTCCCTGCAAAGAAAAACAACGCAGCCTTTGTGGTGAAGACACTTCTGAGAGAGAGATAGTTCAGAGATTCTCTGTGCCAACTAGAATAGATTCGGACCATGGGTCACACTTTCCCCAGAACATCTTGCATGAGATTTATAAGACCTTGGGGATAAAGAAAAGTTTACATTCAGTCTATCACCCCTCTTCCTCAGGGCAAATTGCAATCTGTAATAAGAGACTTAAAACTCTAATTGGGAAAGTGTGTTCTGAAAGCCATCTGAAATGGGTACAAGCACTCCCCATTGTTCTTTTTTATTTAAGAAGTCCACCCTGTAGTGACACAAGATTGCCACCGTATGAACTTCTATATGGGCACGCTCCATGGCATAGTTCATCCCAGAAGTCAGCTCTCTTGTCACACACTGGAGCTGAGTGTCAGCTATATAAATATATAAAAGCTTTGAAGAAGAGACTGGACGAATTGCACAAACTTGGCTTGTTAACCCAGAGAGTTCCTTTAGACTTTAGCTTACATCAGCTTAAACCAGGAGATACGGTATACATAAGGAACCTCACAAGAAAATCTGTTCTAGACGCTAAATGGGTCAGGCCTTTCCAGGTGCTATTAACTAGCCCAACTTGTATAAAAGTTGAGAATAGAGACCCTTGATTTCATATCACATATGTGAAACCTGTAAAAGAAAATGCTGTACATGAAGAACACCATGAAGAACCTCCTGACTTAGAGCAAAATGAAATGAATGCACTGCCAGTTCCACAGCAGACAGACTGTTCTGTTGAAGAGGAATGAACTGCTTGAAATTCTAAAAAGGAAAAACACCAAGAAAAAACTGCAAAAATTTTTACAACACAAAAACAACACAAAGTTANAACACAAAGTTAACACAATTACATCACAACAACTAATGTTCCTGATTGAGAAGGTGACAAGCCAACCACCCGACAAGACGATAGATGACAGACAAATATGCATGCAGTACAGAGGAAGAAACGAAGAACACAGAAGCTACAAGGGGCAGAAATTCACAGCAGAGGTGGCACCAAGGAATGGACAATCACAAGAGTGTTGTAATCTTTATTAAGTACTGTGCAGGAAGAGGACTAGAAGGAAGAAACACGTGGAGTAGCAATATCATGTTATAAACACACATTGCACATATGAGACATCACATGGTAGTTGCATGCCACACTACATAGGCTACACAAGGAGAGTTGTAGTTCTCTTTTTATCAGGAGGTGGCACTATCCTAGTATGTAATGACTAGGAGTTAGCCTCATGGTGTAGTCTTTAGGGACTTCAGGTAAGAAAATTGTAAGTTCAGGCTAATCTAATCTAATCAATTAGTTTTTGATTTTAGTAGGTTGAAGAATGTTGTTGCTGTTTCCTACCCTCAAGCTGAGTGCAAGTCCTAAAAAGCATGATAGGCAAGTTTGTGGGAGTCAAATCCAGTGTATTCCCCCCACATTTATTATGAAGAGTCAATCTCAGGTGTTCTCTAAATAGGTGGGTCAGCCTCATGATCAGGTTTGTTGGGGAAGAGGGAATACAAAGAGTCGGGACATCAGGGCCCTGGAATCACAAGGTGATGTGGCAAAAATTGCTAAAGTATCTCTAACTTTTATATCTCTTATTACAATATCATAGACGTAGTGGGTAGGGTTTTTAGAAAAGGCCAAGTTTTTCTACATAGAACAGAAAACCTTCAGTATATCTATGGCCTTCTCTGCAACTCCGGAACCTTTGTGGTAAAGCACTCACTGTTTCTGCAATGGTAGTCAGGATGGTCCATAGGCAAGGCTTCTGGCAAACCAGGGGACTCTAATTTAGAGAGACCACTTGGTCCAATTTTTTCTGCTCTTTTGGAGCATTGTGCAAGACTACCATTTTGTGACAGTTCTAAAGGGAAAAGTAATAGAAAAGAGGGTTCTTGATTTTCTGCAGAGATCACGGGAAAAAGACAGATGAAACAATTCCAAGGATTTCCAAGTTGTTCCTATTTATAACAGCTAATGTAAAAGTTGGCTGCCATAAGTGCTTGTATAGGTACCAATTCTCAAGACTTTATTATTTCTTTTTCCTTGGTGATCTGCCCACTAAAATCGCTTATAGAAACCAGGTGTCCCCCATGTCCTTGGGGGGTGAATCTTGGCATAACAGGCTTCTAGTTGTTAACTGGAGAAATGGGGTTCTAGAGGATTCTTTAGGTTTAAATGGAGCTGAATGGTCTTTTTTGGTTTTTGATTTTTTTTGGTGTCAATTATAGTTTTTACTAACAGGTCTATGAACTTAGTAGTGAGCCTAATGTCAGCACCCTATTCAGTTTTGATATTAGAACAAAATGACATTGAGAAGTTGAACAATTATTCAAACAAAAAGATGACTTTGCTCTAACACAAGAATATGCAGGCAGGATACAGTGGGACTTAGCTTAGCTTCTCTAAACATTTCCTTCTCCCAATCCCTACCCTAACTTTTTCTCCATATGGAAATGCTTCTGGTCATCAGGGCAGTATAATAACTCATGTGGTCTTCAGAAAATGATTAGATTATAGGGGCTCTAATTTCCATGTGTCAAAGGGAACTTGTTATGCCCTTGACCAGCAAGGCACATGCTGGGAGGGCCCTTCTTCCCAAAATCTGAGGGAGGGGCAAGAACAGAGTACTTCTGATTGGGAGTGCCAGAGCTGAAGTTATGTTCTAGGTGAAAGAAATTTCTGGGGCATTTGGAGAAATTCAGAAGAGGGCGGCCTAGTTCGGAGATGACCATTACCTGAACATATTCTTCAAATCACTTCATTAGATTTTCTGGGTCCCAAATGACTTTCTTGTAAGCAGTGAAGACTTTTCTAGAAAATGAGCATCAAATTATATTGAAGGTGGTTCAAGTGACGAACAGGGATGTGTGTAGGTAAAGCTGTGCTGCCCAATCACATCCATATAAAAATATGCAGGTTAATACCACTCAGTACCCCCTTTCTGAGGACCAAGACTTGGCTAGTGAAACTTACCCCATTTGAACTGAAGTTGCAATTCTTGTTTTTCTCAGTGTCCTCAAAGCATATTACTAATCTCTACCACTTTTTTTTTTTTTTTTTACCAATAAAGATTTCAGATTCTAGAGCCTTATAATAGAGTGCAGGTATCTCTAGGACTGTAGTGAAAATCTTCAATTTCTCAAGAGCTCACACACATACTGCTTTTGTAGAATATTTGAGTGCTGGACTTACACCACTATTAGTGACTGTTGGAATTTCTTAAATCCTCATAGTTGAGTTGAATCAAACGCATCAGTTGCCTTCTCAAGTAAAAGTATGTATTTCCATTGTGGATGCAGAGAATTCTTGGTCCTTAAGACATGTTGTCCAGCTAGCTCTCAGACTAGGAAACTGGAGTTCTTTTATACCTAGGTAACATCAACTTGGAGTTTATATTGGTGAAAAATATGTGAGGTTTTGGTATTGGTCTAAATCAAATTTCTTCTATAATGTTTTCCAGTTTTCCCAGCGGTTTGTATAAAATAGTGAATTTTTAATCTAATCTTGTTCTGTTTTCAGGGGTTGGTGTTGTGATGTACAATTGACTAAGCCCCTAGAACTGCATTATTCTGTCAGGAAAGGTGTCAGCAAGAGGATCAGGCTATTTACTCAGAATGATTAAACATCCTCCCCCAAGAAAAACTGATGGAAAAGCTCTTAAGCTTGACTTACTTGTACTGTGTCCTTCTGAAAGAACTAAAAGGGATACACACAAACATTTCACATTGATCTTTTAAAAAAAATTGAGTGCCAAATTCTCTCCTTCCAGTTCTTTCCCAACCCATTGAGAAGACGAGCAATATGGCATCAATTATGAATATTAAAGGGGGAAAAGTATGTTTAAATTTGCATTCGGTTCATCAGTTCTTATTTTTAAGTGTCCATAGTCATCATCCTGGGAAGCAACACTTGTAGGAGCATGATTAGATTATAGGGGCTCTAATTTCCATGTGTCAAAGGGAACTTTTTATGTCCTTGACCAGCTGACTAGGCTGTATCTCCATAAATGCTATAGCCTCCAGCTATTGAAGACCCAGAAAAGAAAGTCCTTGGCACTCTCAAGTGACTGAACATCAGGCACTTTTAATTGCTTTTTTAACCAGTGGATGGAGGTAATATCATCTACATTGCCTCTCTACCCTAATGACTAAGGGACCTTTCTCTCCGACTTGGAGATGAAACCTTCCATATGTGTTGTCTTCCTCATTAGAAATGTGAGCTCCTTGAAACCAGGAAATTTTTATTTGTAATTGGGAAATGACTTGCTTTTTTACCTTTATCTTGCTTCACTATACTGCATCTCATGTGCCCATTTAACAGGAATGATGGCATTCCGTATGACTACCTGTGCTAATTCTGTCCTTGTCTGGCAATGATAAAATGCCAAGTCTTTTGTACATGGTATCAGGCTAGCTGAGACTTATTCTATCCTATGGCAATTTGCTCACCAGATCACTTGGGCAATGGTTCTGTAAAAGGTTCTGAGCAACGTTTTGTGTGAAAACTTGTCAATGTTTGGTCTACGTGGCTGGAACACTTTATAAATTTCCTCGTAGGCACACTGTATTTATAGTGATGGAGACATTGAGAATGTTTTCTGCACTATATATTAATCTTTCCTTTGCTTCTTGGATTCATGCTTTCTGTTTTATGTGAAGGAAATCATTGAGGGAACTTGGTTGTGAGGATAAAATCCAAATACTGGTGCCCCTTGTAGTCAGTTTAAAAAAAGCAGCAATAGAGAGGAGATGAAACATCAGGAGACAGTGGGCAAGGTAGATATCACCTGGACTGCCTCCCTAGGAAGCCCAGGCAAAATAGAAAGCCATAGTTGGCTCCCCAGAGTAAGCCTGATGAGGGGGTTCACATGGCAGCCACAGAAGAGCAAGTCCTCTCTCTTTCTTGCTCTCTATCAAATAAAATTATTAGTTTTACAGCCAATCTCGTAATTTTTCCTCTTTTGGTTTCTTAAAATTTGGAATAAAGTGTTCTCAGAGAGAAGATGGAGGCAGCTGGGTAGCTCAGTGGATTGAGAGTCAGGCCTAGAGACGGGAGGTCCTAGGTTCAAAGCCGGCCTCAGACACTTCCCAGCTGTGTGACCCTGGGCAAGTCACTTGGCCCCCATTGCCCACCCTTACCACTCTTCCACCTATGAGCCAATACACGGAAGTTAAGGGTTTAAAAAAAAGAGAGAAGACAATGTACTTGAACAGGAGGGCAGTTTTCTCATAGATTGGCTCACTGTCATACTCTTTCTCCTGACATCCTTGCAGGGTAGATTTGGTCAATCTATCCCTCTCCAACAATGCAGGAACGGTTCCACTTCTACCCTCTTTGTAGTTAGTGGTAGCCTCCAGTTTTTGCCTCTTGCCTTGGTGTCTTACACAAACTAGAAAAAGTACAAATACATGTGGATATACTCACCCAAGATACCTGTGAAACTTGTGGAAAGTGTCAACGAAACCCGAAGCTGCATTCTTCTGAAAAGCTTCATTCATTGACCTGAAATATTTTTCAGAAAATTTGATGTTGCTCACTTGGGTCCCCTGAGCTAGTAATCTAGGACCTGGTATAACAGGACAACCTGTTCCAGCAACTAAATCTGTGTCTGGATGTATCTGAGGGTGTATAAGAGTGCTGGGTTTGGGATGAAGCCAATGGAATTATTCAAAAACAGATCTATTAGGATCACACTCATGTAAATGATGAACATTGTTTCTGCCTTACAACAGTAGCAGCCAGTATTTATATGATCCTTAAAGGTTTTGTCTGACTCTTTGTGAGCCCATTTGAGGCTTTCTTGGAAGAGATTTTGGAGTGCTCATTTATAAATGAGGAAACTGAGGTAAACAGGATTAAAATGACTTGCCCCAAAACACAAAATTAGTAAGTGTTTGAGGCAGGATTTGAACTTAAGAAGATGAGACCTGCTGACTTCAGGCCTATCTACTGCACCACTTAGCTTTCTTATTTTCAAGTTTACAAAGTGCTTTATAACTATGTCATTTAATCATCATAACTCCAATAAAGGGAGATATTATATTCCCATTTTATAGTGGAATAAATGGAGGCATACATTTAAATTTCTCTCCTCCATCAGAGGTTGCATTTGAACCTTGGGTCTTCTGACTCCAATGTTCTGGCCACTGCATGACCATAGTTGCCTCTTTTCCTGTACCAGGATCACTTTTACATGAGGGATCATGCCCAACAAGTTGTTCTATCACCTTTAGCTCTGAGTAGCAACTACAAGGCTACATCTAACTCAATATAATGGTTTCTTAATGAGAACAGAGATGGGGGTCATGTGTCACCCATCTCCATAAATAGCATTAGGTCCAATCATGGTCTTTAGCTTCCTTTGGGGACCATTAATATTGTCACCAAGGGCCTGAATGAAGAACCTTACCTCTGGGAAGATAAGTTGAAATTCATCAAAGAAGAGAGGACGGACAATGGTTTGTAAAACTTTACCTCTTTAAGGAAGGTTTAGATCCTCAGCTGAGCAGCAGAGGTGCCTCCAGCTCACAGAGTATTATAATGGGGGAAGCTTGAATCTCTTGAAATGTTTGTGGAAACCCCCCAAACTCCTGATTACCTTTATAGGATATTTAGGATGAGAGAAGATGTTCTTCCTTTCCAAGTGGTAAATGACATACTCCCCATTAATCTCATATGTTTTTATATATATTTTAAAAAAAGCCTAAATGCTTTCTACCAAAATAACTCTAGTTCTAAAGTTTTCTCATGTAAGTCTATCTTCTCAATTTTTAATTATATTTCATGCTTTTTTAATGTATGTCATTCCTTCTTGAGTAAGCACCAAAACCATGTTCTAGTCACAATTGCTATCCAGAAAAATCTGTTATGGGTGTGAATGCAAATTTTCCTTGTCAAATTAGTCTTTTTTGTTCATTGACTTCTGTACTTGGTGTACATGTAAGACTGAGGAAGCAGATCTTGTTTCTGGCCTCTTTGCGGACTTGGCCTACTATGTCAGTGTTTCTATAGCCATTCTTCCAATATAGGTATGTGAAGGAACTTCAGAGTAGGGTGACCAAACAATGAATCTTATTTATTTTGCTCATCAAACTAAATTAAAAAAAAGAAAAACCAAACAATACTTTGAATTTGAAGGTTAGAATTTTGTGGGTAGGAGTTTTAACAAAACTCAGGAGAGCAATTTCTTAAACACAAAACA
>NW_025357025.1:0-1456 GCF_016433145.1 Gracilinanus agilis
GAAAGGAAAGAAGGAAGGAAAGAAGGAAAGAAGGAAAGAAGGAAAGAAGGGAAAGAGAAGGGAAAGGAAAGAGGAGAAAGAGGAGGGAGAGAGGGAGAGAGGGAGGGAAGAAAGAAGTAAGGAACACTTTAGGTACAGAGACAACCTACTGTAACATTGCTAGAAAGCCTAGATTCTCTACAAGTTCAAGTTTAGGGATGAAGGACTGATAAGGTGAGGATTAGCCCACAGTACAGGGGCAGAAGAGTCAACAAGTCACAGGCAACCTGAATCTATTCAACCTGTGACCAGATCCACTCATGATTTTACAGGAGATATAGGCAGATGGCAATACTAGTGTTTACAAGATGTGCCTTGCATGGAAATGTATATATTCTTTGATGTATGTGATTCTTGCTGCATGTTTGTGTACCATAGATATATTTGTGTAATTTTGTCATTTGTCTATTTGCACATTTGTTGTTCTTTCATGGCCTGTTATAATGTAGATCTGTTAATATTTTTACCTTAGTTTTTCTGCATCTTTGCTTTTATGGACATGTATTATAGCAATGATATGTATGTAATGTTTTTTACATGTATTTTAAACTTGAAATCACTAGAGGACTTTCCGGAATTTTGGGATTATGGACAATTATGCCCAAACATATCCGGATTGTAAGGCAGCAAATGTAAAGGAGTGGTCCATAAAAACCCAGGGCCTCACAAAAGAGTTTTTAAGATAACTAGAAAAAATGTGGCCACACCAGGTGATCCCTTTGTGAGGTACAAATTATTCCATTGAATAAATCAAAAAGGAAACAGGATGAATAATAAGACAGAGGCTATGTGGCTGAACAATTCCTCCCATCTCCACCTTCAGCCAGACTACTTAGATCCCTAAGGTAATAAATAATTCTGGATCTTTTTCCCCCTTGTGTATCTTCATGGGAAGGTTGAAGCCTTTTCCTCTGGGTCTGGGAGGTGGGGGAGGGGGAAGGAGTTTATCTGTCTTTATTTGTTTTAAAATTTCACTCAAAAAAAAAAAAGTAGAATTAATGTCTGACATTTGCTACCAAGGATATACTTAGGGAAATATATTTGAGAGGAAGTAACTGAGGGAAAGTATCTCCAGAGAAGAGACAGAGATGGATGTAACACTGAGGTGTTTTACCAGAAGCCTTGTCTTTGGCTGGAGGCTCAGAGTTAGCAAAAGAGAATTAAAGCGGGCAGTTAGGTGACTCAGTGGATTGAGAGCCAGGTCAAGAGACAAGAGACAGGAGGTCCTAGGTTCAAATTTAGCCTCAAACACTTCCTAGTTGTGGGACCCTGTGCAAGTCGCTTAGCCCTCATTACCTAGTCCTTACCATTTTTCTGTCTTGGAACTAATACACAGTATTGATTCTAAGACAGAAGGTATGGGGAGAGAAAGAGAGAGAGAGAGAGAGAGAGAGAGAGAGAGAGAGAGAGAGAGAGA
>NW_025357026.1:0-3569 GCF_016433145.1 Gracilinanus agilis
AGAGAGAGAGAGAGAGAGAAAGAGAGACAGAGGAGGGAGGTCTAGCAATATTCGACCCAATTATTCTTCGCTGTGAGTCCATTGCAGCTGTTTTCATCTGTAAGTTATCCCTCACAGCATGGAGAGGCAGTTGACACTAACACACTTTCCTATAAGAAAGGGAAAATAGGCCAGGAAGAGAGAGAAAGAAGACTGAAATCAGCATACTAAACAGGACTGGAGGAGGACAAAGGCTGAGGGTGAGCTAGCATCCGATAAAAGGATTTACAGAGACTGCTTCAATGAAATATTCTTATTCTTCAAGCTATGGTACAGCCTGTAGACACTGTACAAGTCTCTGATTATAAGCAAAAATGTTCCTCTGCCCACTCTGTTTTCAGTGTTCTCAAAGCAAATTCCCCAAATGTCTTACAAGAAATAAACCAGAAGAATCTATGTCTGCTAAATTCCTTTGAGGCCCATAGTCTCTTGATTTCTTTTTATGTTCTGGGGTTTGTTAATTGTCTGACAATGTACTAAGATCCATATGAGGGGTGCTTATCCTCCATTCTTTAATTTTAATCCTAATCAAAGAATCACACTTGCTGCACAATTCCACAGTATTGCCAAGTACCTTCAAGCTACCCAAGACACCCTGTCTCTAGGACTATCTCCCCCTGCCCATTAACAACCCCCAAACTTCTTCCATAGCAACAGGGAGTATGCCATATCAATAAGTTTAAGAAGGCTTTAATAGCAAACAAAATGGCAGCAACAATGGAAAGGCCTAGTGGATAGAGAATTGGCTGAGGGTCAGAAAGGAGTTCAAGTCCAGGCTGTGCTGAGGATGATGATAAAAGAGAGCTAATATTTATATAGTGTTAATTATGTGCCAGCTATATTTTAAGTATGTTACAATTATTATCTTATTTGATCCTCAGGATAACTCTAGGACAGTGATTCCCAAAGTGGGCACTACTGCCCCCTGGGGGGTGCCGCAGCGATCCAGGGGAGCAGTGATGGCCACAGGTGCATTTATCTTTCCTATTAATTGCTATTAAAATTTAAAAAAATTAATTTCCAGGGGGCTAAGTAATATATTTTTCTGGAAAGGGAGGCAGTAGGCCAAAAAAGTTTGGGAACCACTGCTCTAGGAGATAAATGAAATAGCACCGAAAAATATATTTATGTATCTCTCTTGTTATTCTGTTATGATTATCTAACTGTATCTGAGGATCATAGTTTCAGAACAAGAAGAATCCTGAGAGGCTATCTTGTCCAGTCTTATGATTTAACAGATTGAGAAACTAAGGCCAAAAGGGGTTAAATAACTTGTCTAAAGTCACAAGTGTAATAAGTAGCCAAGATAGAATTTGAACTCAGGTCTTCTGACTTCAGAGCAACATTCTTTTTTTTTTTTTACTGCCCCATCTTCCTCTCTTCTCTTTCTTACCTTTCTTCCTAAAGTATTCTTTCTCTCTTGTTTTTGAAATCACTATTACTTCATCTCTTTAAATCTTCATGATTTCTTTTTATTTCACAATATAGATTTCATCAGCAAGTAATCTAAAACTCCAAGTCTTTCTCATTCCCCTCATTCTTGTAGCAACTATGCTCCACTGGAGGTGGGAGGTGAGAAGATGAGGAGAGGGCTTCCTTTTACTAATGACTTCAGAGCTCTTAGAGGTTAAGCTTAATTAATTAAGCCCAAATATTTCCAATAAAAGAACCATTCTGTCTCCTGCCTATCATCCTTGGTGACCTTAGTAAGTTGTAATTACTAAGGCAACTTAATTAATTTGAGGACTATTATAGAACAGATACACTAAAACCGTGCACATTAGCTAAGCTTGGTTTTTAATGAGACGTGGAAAGTGGAGAAGATGTTGTAAGTATGCATTTGAAGCAGAGAAGCTGAGTGGAATATTTTGAAAGGCATTCAGAACATTTTGCCTAGATAATATTTAGTGTTTTCCTTCAGATTTCAGATCTCTTTTTAGCTCCCAGACTCTCTAGGACAATCTCCTGAGGCCAAATGAAGAGTAAGTTTTATTACCCATCAGGGCCTACTCATCCTTTCATCTTTGTGAGGTAGATAAATTGTGTTCTCTACAGCTTACTATCTGTAGCTCTTTTTTATATAAGTCCCAAGGCTCCATTTGCTCTACAAAGGCATTCAAAAAATTCCATGACATTTTCCAGAAGAATTGGGCCTTTAATATAATGTTCCTGGGTCAACATAACAGAATCAAAAATAAAAATCTTGAGAAAGCTGAAAATTTTGCTTTTCCCACGTGGATATTAGTATCTTGGGCACACATCCTTAACAAGAATAATGTCTTATATTATTTAGGGTGTGATGTCCTTTCCAAAATGATTTGCTATTATCTTAGTAATGATCTTTCCCCTAGGAATTCACACACAGCTTGTTTTTCTATGCCATGCAATTATCTGTAATTGCATCTTCTCTTACTAGTTAACTCTTAAGTTCATGAAGAAAAAGATTGAACCACATCTAAACTTCCTATCTCTCCTTATACCTCGTCTCAAATAGTGGTCTGCACCCAATTGTATGTTTCCTGAAACTGGTCTTGAATGGTGCTCTGCACACAGTAGACCCTTAATAAGTGCTACTTGAATTGGATGATCTAATTTATTCTCCATAAAAAAAAAAACCTGTTGTGAAGGGCAATTCTACTGAAAAAGGGGGAAATATTAATATTATTTATACTATTTTAATGTAATTTTAACTAATTATGTATAAGTAAATGTAATAAATCATGAAAATTAATAATTAAGAATAAGAATATTATATTTGTAGATATCCAGGTGTTATAGTGGCAGAATCAGGAAGATCTGAGTTCATATCCAGCCTCAGACACTTATTAGCTATGTGACTTCACTTAACAATGAGCCACTTAACAGCTATCTGGTTCAGCTATCAAATGGGAATCGTGATAGCACTTACCTTCCACAGTTGTGAAGATCAAATGAAGTATTTGCAAAATATTTAGTACTGTTCCTGGTGCATAGTATCAATTAATAAATACTTGTTCCCTTAAATGACTTGTCTGTGGTTATAAAACTCAGAAGTTCTGCAGGTCGGACTGGATCCTATGATTTCTCCTTTGAAAGCCAGCATTCTATTTATTTGATCATGCTGAAACCTAAACTGATTTGAACACAGATAAACAAAGGTGAAAAATGTCTATAGCAAAGTTCTAGATGAGCTCAAGGAGTGGGCATGGTCAGGTGAACACATCTAAAATTTTATGAAAATAAAAATCTGTTTCTGATCCACAAAGTGACAAAAGGAGAAGCAGTAGCTAAAATGAAATGAAACAATCCCAAGAACTAACATTAAAGAAATAACCAATATTTCTCTTGGGAATAAAAATGTGTAGGCTCAAATAAAGAAAGGCAGGTCTTCTTCTAATGCTGATCCTAATGCAGGGCTCAAGAAAGAAATTTTCTCTAATATAGGATATAGGACAATTTTAGCATCTATCGGGGCATTGAATTACTACACTGAGACCACTGATGATCTATCTATCTATCTATCTATCTATCTATCTATCTATCTATCTATC
>NW_025357027.1:0-4112 GCF_016433145.1 Gracilinanus agilis
GGGACAGCACTTGGTCTCCAGGGGGCAGGTACAACACTTGGTCTGGGGGAGGATAGCAATTGGTTTCTGGAGGGGGTAGGCGCCACACTTGGTCTGGGGGGGGGGCGGGATAGCACTTGGTCTCTACAGGGTAGACACAACACTTGGTCAGGGGTGGGACAGCACTCTGTCTCTAAAAGATTCACCACCATTGCTCTAGGACATAGAGGAAGATATCTGACTAGTTGTTGGTAACAGTTTGATAACATATGCATTATATTATCTTTTGAAATTCATATTTTTTTTGAAAATTTAATATTATATGTGTGTGAAGTGGGGGATTAAAAGAAGCAAGGGGGATGAATAATATTGATCACTCTCTCACCTGCTTGAACTACTGAAACTTCCTAAAGTTTTGGTTGTAGCACACTCCTGTCATATGGCAAAAATCTCTACTATATCTTTCTAAAACATTGCAAACATCATGGGGTATTGTAAATTTTTTTTTAATTGGAGTGTCTCAGGATGAACTCTTTTTCTCTGAAAATATGTACATCATACCTTGTTTTGCTGCAGTAAACAGGGCTGTGTACTTAGTTGTTGCTCTTTTATTTTCTTCTTGTTAAACTTAGTTATAAACACATTGATCATATATAAAATCACATTTTATATGTATATATGTGATATATATATAAAACACACACATTGCGTGGTGTAAATCTGGACACTGTTATGGGCAGTGACTTTTGTTTTCTACTTTATTTTCTAGTAATTTCTAAAATCTTGTTGATGTTTAAAGAGAGGAAATTTCATATTAAGAAAAATATTTATTCTGAAAAGAAATACATTCCATCCAGTACAAAATATATTTGGATTACAAAATATTTTTTCCCTGGATATTTGCAGCACATTTGTGCAAGTTGTTAAGACTCTTGTTTTGCCTAATGTTCTTTAGCACATTTTGAGTGATACAGTAACATTCGTATCACTGACAAATTTCCTGGGCATCTGTAGTAAGAGTTTATGTCTTTATTAGATTTATAGAAATGTGCAGGATTGTGAAAACTTCTAGGTTCAAACTAATAAGAAGAAACCAAGAATTACTTTTGGGTTGATTCTAGCTGACAGGAGTGACTCCATGTTTGATCACAAATTGCTCCACCTACATACCAGGAAGCTCTTTTGAATCCAATACCTAGCTTAGTCAACTACATTTAGGGTGAGCAAGTCATCAGCTTAGCAAACTTTAATTAATCCATCTGTACAAGGTTAGCAAATTTTTACATGTGACCCATAAGGGGAGTGTCAGTCTAGAACTCCTGATGATTTATTGCCCCAGTGGTTCCACTCCCACCTGGTCCCTGTGAGTTTGTTCAGCATCAACAATCAATATGGCAGAGAACACAGAAATCTGGGCTCTCAATTTGGGTATACATTTCAAAATAGCAGTTGTGCTGCTCACAGGACAGCAGGGTTGGGGAGTTGCATTGATTGACTTGTGGTATTTTGAGTACTTCTGTTCATTCTCAGTTCCTAAACCATACTTTCCTTATACCTTCTTTATTCCATTGCATCCTTTTCTTTTTAACTATTCCTTTTTTTGCTCACATGATAGTCCTTACTTCTTACCTTCCCTCCTTTTTTCCTTCCCTTCATCCTTCCATTTGTGCCTAGTTTCTCACATTATTTTTCTGTCTAATTTTTCCCTATACCTTTTTTCTGCATGTTTTTATATTTTAAAAACTTCTACTATTGAACTATGCAGTATATTTTAATAAGTATACAGATACATTATGTCTATTTAAAGAGACAAATTCATCCTGAAAAAATGTTTGTAACAAATAAGAAAATTCACAATTGTTTTGGCTGGTTCAATTAAACATGCAGAGAAAATATTTCTATCTTTTTCCTGACTAAGGTTAGTCTATTGGCTTTCAAAATACTAAACTCATAGACATCTAACATTTTGGCTCCAGATGAGTTTTCTCTCCTTGTACTGGCTGTCCAAGTTGGATTGAAAAAGGCAAAAAAAAAAAAAAAGGATATAACAGGATATAGACCTTGACTCATTGACAGACAGCAGGTTTTAAAAAATTAGTAAGATTGGGAGTGGGAAGTGACTCACTTGAGATCCAATCCATAGTCTCTTCATACGGAAAAGTTTTAGTGGAGGAAAACATTTTGAGAAGTTAAAATGCTCTGAATTAAGTTAGTTTATCTGTAAAATGAGGAGTTAGAATTAGATGATCTTTATTTTAAAATTCTGTGATCCCAATTGGGGAGGGTTATCCCTAGAGATAGGAACTTAGGGAAAACAAGACTTAGGGGAGGCAATAGGGACTTCTTCTAGGGTCTAAAAATCTATCATATGACAGAGGGTCAAGTTTATTTTGATTGTTTCCCAAGGCCAAAACATGGACCAGTGTATAGAAGTCATAGATAAGAAGATTCCTGCTAATAGCAAAGGAAAAATTGCCCCATGATTATAGGTAAATGGTTTGGTTTAGGAGATAATACATTTTCTTCCACCTTAAATTATCAAGTGGATGCTGAGAGACCATGTTTGTGGTGTCATAGAGGGGATTTCAATTTTTGTCAAGATTTGACAGACTCCTTCTGGCTTTGACATTCCAAGATTCTGAATTATGAATGCTATCAGTTTCTTTTTTGTTTGTTTGTTTAAATTTCAACATCTGCCCTTTGACCAGGTGACCAAAATTGGTTGCTGCATTAAGTTTGGGGGTGTGAGATTTTCAAATTCTGTCTTTTACTTGTTTTCCTCTACCTTACTATATTATTTTTTATATATTGTTTTTCTGGACCTGCTTCCTTTGTCTTGCTTAAGCTAATATAATAGATAGAATATTGATCATGAGAAGCAATTTGAGGATAGATAGGATACCACAAAGAGCTCTCTTCTCTGATATTTCTGGATAGAGACTGAAACTTTTCCATTCATAATCATAATTCACTCCTTTATATCAAATGGTTTTGTACAGTATCCTCTTTCTTTTGGCTATGCAGCATAAACAAGTTGCATATTTAAAATATCAGACTGTATCGCCTAGCTCACTCTTTTCTGTCAGCATCCAGGAAATTAAGGTCAAGTTCACCCACAGCATGAGTGCCATGAACTGAACTGGGTTGGGGAAAGGTTCATCTCCTTCTCCCCTACTTAAGACTGGTGGCCCCAAGAAATGGGTTTAGGATTTTGGTCTGTTTTATTTTTTCCTTTTCAATTCCAGGCACCAGCAATGGAATACCCAGACTCAGCAACCTTGAAAACATGATCCCAGGCCAGATGTTGTCAGCCCAGTAGGGTAGCCTTGAGTAGCCAGGATGCTGGGACAAAAGCCCTTTGGCTTGGTGGAACAGTGCTATACAGAAACTGAGTTAAACTGCAAACCTAAATCTCCTTCCCTCTTCAGAGACTGAGGGGTATATGGGAAAGGTTATAACCTTCATGTATTGAAAAGATTTGTTTTTTGGTATATTTGTTTTGTAATATCTTTTCAAGGAAATATTCAATTTTAAAACTAATAAAACTGTTAAATGGTCACATGGAATTGGGGTGCTAGATACCCCTAAAATTGGTGGAATATAATCAGTGAGGGTTTGAGCAAGGAGAAAAGAAACTAAATACTCACAAAACCCTTTAGGAGACAAAAGAACATTGCATTTCACTGGAAGGATGAAAAGTAGCAGACATAGCCTTCAAGTAGTAGGGGTCAAAATAATCTCTATTATGTAGGGGTCCTTGTCTGGAATAAAATTGGGCCCTTCACATTTGTGGGGATCCTGGAGAAATTCTCTACTGATATTTTTACTTTTATATACCCTAAACTTCAAGATCCTATAGAAATTGGCAAAAAAAAAAATGTTTTTGAGTTTTCCAAAGTGTATTTCTCTACTGGTGAGTTTGATTGAAGCAAGTTTACAAACTTCTGGCTAACTGCTTAACCATTTATGTGCATTATTGTAATGTTAAGTATCAATATTAAATTTAATGTGAGAAAAATGACATTTATATCACTAAAATGTTATTGCCAAATAGAAATAATCACATGCGTATGTGTGCATACACACACACACACACACACACACACATATATATATATATATATATACATATA
>NW_025357028.1:0-4245 GCF_016433145.1 Gracilinanus agilis
TCTCTCTCTCTCTCTCTCTCTCTCTCTCTCTCTCTCTCTTTCCCTACCTTTTACCATCCTAATTGTAAATAAACTACCTTAAACCCAATCCTGACTTGGGTCTATTTAATTATGGAATCAATCTGAGTTATTGATTCCTGGCAGCCATACTTTAAATATATATCTATAAAATACCTAAAAAATCTTCCTCTTACAATGTGAAAATTTATTACATGTAAACGGCAAAAAATAATAATAAATTTTAGAAGATTAGAACAAACCAAAATAGAGTGAAATAAGTAGAAAAAAGGATGAAGATAATAATGATAGATCACATTTAAATAATATTTTAGACTTTACAAAGTGCTTTACATATGTTGGCTCATTTGGTCCTTACAACTCTGAGTACTCTGTCCCATTTTATAGTTGAGGAAACTGAATCTCAAAGAGGGTAAATGCTTTGCCAGAGCCACATATATATTAAGCATTTGAAATAAGATTTGAAATCTGGTATTCCTTAATTCTAAGCTGAACACTCTTTCCACTATACCACCCAACTGCCTAATATGTACAACTACAATTAAATGAACGAAGTACTAAAAGCAACCAAACTCTGATTAATCATAATGATCATTCTCTTCTCTGGAAAATATATGATGAAACATACCTTCCTTCCTCAAGAGAGAAGACTACACATGTAAATTCTTTCATACTCTATCAGGCATGGCTACTGGGTTGATTTTGCTAACCTAATTTTTCTATATTGCAAGGGAAGTTTCATGGCAGGTGAAGGGGAGACATTCGGAAGGTACTGTGATATTAAAGCAAAGGGCATCAGTAAAACTTGTTAAACATAGTACATCCTGAAATTTTGACCAGAATCTAAGAAAAACACAATGAATTCTACCATAGAGTGGAAAGAATGCCAGATTTGGAGACAATAGAGATATGAGTTCAAGTGCGTCCTCTGACACTATATATGATATGGGCGGCTTCCATGCTCTCATCTGAAAAATAAAGGTGATGATAAAATCATTTACCTCAAAGGTTTGATTTTTAGAGTCTAATGTGATAATATCTGTATAGGAACATAAAGAGGTCAACTAGTAGTATTTTCTTTTTTGAAAACACAGACATCTGTCACACTTTAGTCCTTTGCCATAGACCCCATTCTCATGCATTCTCCAAAGACCAGCAAAAGCAAGTAGGTTAGCAATTATGTCCTTAATTTTTTTGAGTATTGTGAAGTAGTTTATCTAGATCTAGTGGCAATTTCACTGAATGTAGCTTAGGTGAGCTCTTTCTAACTGTCTATCTTGCATTCAATTAACTATTAATTAGTTTTGTTATCCTTACCAGTCTGAAAATCATTCCTAGTGATAGAGAAAACAGAATCAATATAATTTTTTCAGAGTTTCCTGATAAAGGCCTCATTTCTCAACTATATAGAGAACTGAATCAAACCATTCCATAGTTGATAAATGGCCTAAGCATATGAATAGGCGATTTTCAAAGAAGAAATCAAAGCTATTTATAGTCTTATGAAAATGCTCTAAATCATTACTGATTAGATGAATGAAATTAAAACAAATTTGAGGCATTAGCTCACACATATCGGGTTGGCTAACATGTTGGAAAAGATAAATGACAAATTCTGGACAAAATGTGGAAAAATTGAAACACTAATGCACTTTTTTTTAAGAGCTGTGAACTTGTCTGATCATTCAGGAGGGGGAAAAATGGTACTATGCTCAAAGAGCTATAAAACTGTGCATACTCTTTGACCCAACAATATCACTACTAGGTCTATATTCTAGAAAGATCAAAGAAAATGTAAAAGGACCCATTTGTAAATATATATGTATACATATATATTTATAGCAGCTCTCTTTGTGGTAGTAAAAAAATAAAAATCAAAGGAATGTATGGCCATTCTCTGAGGAATGGCTGAAATTATAGTAAATGATTAGGCTAGAATAAGAGTATACTATATGGGAAATGACAAGGAGAATGGTTTCAGAAAAAACTGGTAGAACTTGTCGATGCAAATTGAGGTGAAGAGAACCAGGAGAACATTAGCAATATTTTAAGAATGATCAATTGTGAAAGACTTAAGTACTCTGATCAAGATAATGATCCAAGACAATTTTGAAGTACCAATAATGAAAAATGCTATCCATCTTCTGAGAGAGCACCAATGAAATCTGAATGCACATAAAAGCATACTTTTTAAAACTTTATTCTTCTTCATTTATTTTCAACTGTTTTCTTTTAGAACATGGCTAATGTGGAAATATATTTTGGAATGACTTCACATGTACAATCAATATCAAATTGTTTGCCTTCTCAAGGAACAAGGAGTGGAGAAGAGTGGGAATTTTTAACTCAAAAAAATTTTTTTTCAAACATTTATTAATATTCATTTTTAACATGGTTACATGATTCATGTTCCTCCTTTCCCCTTCGCCCCCGCACTCCCCCCACCCATGGCCAATGCACATTTCCACTAGTTTTCTCATGTGTCCTTGATCAAGACCAATTTCCAAATTGTTGGTAGTTGCATTGGTGTGGTAGTTTCGAGTCCACACCCTCAATCATGTCCACCCCACCCATGCGTTCAAGCAGTTGTTTTTCTTATATGTTTCCTCTCCTGCAGTCCTTCCTCTGAATGTGGGTAGCATTCTTTACCATAAATCCCTCTGAATTGTCCTGGGTCATTGTATTGCTGCTGGTACAGAGGTCCATTACATTCTATTTTACCACAGTATATCAGTCTCTGTGTACAATGTTCTTCTGGCTCTGCTCCGTTCCCTCTGCATCTGTTCCTGGAGGTCTCTCCAGTTTGCCTGGAACTCCTCCAGTTTATTATTCCTTTTAGCACAATAGTATTCCATCACCCGCATATACCACAGTTTGTTCAGCCATTCCCCAATTGAAGGACATACCCTCCTTTTCCAATTGGTTGCCACCACAAAAAGCTCAGCTATAAATATTTTCCTACAAGTCTGTTTATCTATGATCTCTTTGGGGTACAAACCCAACAATGGTATGGCTGGATCAAAGGGCAGGCATTCTTTTATAGCGCTTTGAGCATGATTCCAAATTGCCAGCCAGAATGGCTGGATCAGTTCACAACTCCACCAGCAATGCATTAATGTCCCAATTTTGCCACATCCCCTCCAGCATTCATTACTCTCCCCTTCTTTCATTTTAGCCAATCTGCTAGGTGTGAGGTGATACCTCAGAGTTGTTTTGATTTGCATTTCTCTAATTATTAGAGATTTGGAACACTTTCTCATGTGCTTATTGATACTTTTGATTTCTTTACCTGAAAATTGCCTATTCATGTCTCTTACCCATTTATCAATTGGGGAATGGCTTGATTTTTTATACAATTGCTTTAACTCCTTGTATATTTGAGTAATTAGACCCCTGTCAGAGTTTTTTGTTATAAAGATTTTTTCCCGATTTGTTGTTTCCCTTCTGATTTTGACTACATTGTTTTTGTTTGTACAAAAGCTTTTTAGTTTAATATAATCAAAACCATTTAATTTACATTTTGTAATTTTCTCTAACTCTAGCTTGGTTTTAAAGTCTTTCCTTTCCCAGAGATCTGACAAGTATACTATTCTGTGTTCACTTAACTTGTTTATAGTTTCCCTCTTTATATTCAGGTCGTTCACCCATTCTGAATTTATCTTGGTGTAGGGTGTGAGATGTTGATCTAGACCTAATCTCTCCCATATTGTTTTCCAAATTTCCCACCAGTTTTTGTCAAATAGTAGATTCATGTCCCAAAAGTTGGGCTCTTTGGGTTTATCATACACTGTCTTGCTGATGTCATTTACCCCAAGTCTATTCCAATGATCCTCCTCTCTGGCTCTTAGCCAGTACCATATTGTTTTGATGACTGCTGCTTTATAGTATAGTTTAATATCTGGTACTGCTAGGCCCCCTTCCTTCACATTTTTTTCATTATTTCCCTTGAAATTCTTGATCTTTTGTTATTCCAAATGAAATTTGTTATAGTTTTTTCTAATTCAGTAAAGAAGTTTTTTGGCAGCTTGATAGGTATGGCGGTAAATAGGTAAATTAATTTGGGTAGAATTGTCATTTTTATTATGTTAGCTCGTCCTACCCATGAGCAATCAATGGCTTTCCAATTGTTTAGATCCAGTTTTATTTGTTTTGAAAGTGTTTTGTAGTTGTTTTCATATAATTGCTGTTTGTTTTGGTAGATAGATTCCTAAGTATTTTATATTGTCT
>NW_025357029.1:0-4710 GCF_016433145.1 Gracilinanus agilis
ACTGCTTCTCTGAAAACCCTGGAGTAAAGGTGGACATTTCTAAATCAGATAATCAAAGAATTTCAGAACTGGTAGAATCAACCATACTAAGTGGTGAGAGCACCAAGGGTGGAGTCAGGAAGACCTGAATTCATATCTGGTCTCAGACACTTACTAGCTGTGTGATCCTGGGCAAGTCGCTTAATCCAGATTTCCTCTATTTCCTCAGCTATAAAATGAGCTGGAGAAAGAAATGGCAAACCACTTTATTATCTTTGCCAAGAAAAGCCCAAAAGGGGTCATGAAGAGTCAGATATAATGGAAAAATGACTTAATGACAACATAAATACCAAAAAAATCTTCACTGTAGTGCACTTTACAAGTGGTCATGCAATCTCTAGTTGAGAACCTTTGATGAGGGAGAACTGAGTATCGCCTAATGCAGCTTGCAGCTCATTCTGCTTTTGGTAAACTCAAACTGTTTTCCAGACATCAATTTTCCCTTTTTATTTTCCCAATGTCTACCCATTGTTCCTAATTCCATCCTTTGGGGACAAACAGAAGCCTAATCTTTCTTCCACAAAGTCCTTCAAATATGGTCTCTCCGAATTCTCTTGTCTAGGCTAAATATCCCCAATTCCTTCCATCCATCCTAATGTGGCACAGATTCAAGCTCTTTCATTATGTCACTTACCCTTTTCTAGACACTGGTTAGCTTAGCAATGACTGTCTTAAACTGCAGTGCCAAGAACTCAGTGACTCCAGGTTTGGTCTGCCCAGCGCTGGAAGAATTATTGCCTCCTTTTCCCAGGCTCTACCTCTCTTCATGCTGTCCATGATCATACTAGTTTTGGGGGCTGCCACATCGTGCTGTTGATTCACTGAGTTTGCTGTGCATTAAAATCACCAGAAGTTTTCAGACAAAATGTTGTCTTCCCATACATCCCCCTCTCTTAGATGTGTGAAGTTCATTTTTTTAAACATAATTATGTCTGTTCTGTTCAGTCATTTTTTAGTCATGACTGACTCTCCATGACCTCATTTGAGGTTTTCTTGGCACAGATACTGGAGTGGTTTGCCGTTTCCTTTTCCAGCTCATTTCACAGATGGGGAACTGAGGCAAACAGAGTTAAGTGATTTGCCCAGGGTCACACAGCTAGCAAGTGTCTGAGGCTGTATTTGAACTCATCATGGGGATAAGTTGTCCTGATTCTAAGAGTACAATTATTCTAATTGAGCTTTTCTTTTCTTTTCTTCTTTTATCGTCTTAATATCAATTCTAAGACAGAAGAGCTGCAAAGCCTAGACAATCAGGGTAAAGTGACTTGCACAGGGTCATACAGTGAGGGAGAATCTGAAGTCATACTTGAACCCAACTTCAGACTTAGTACTATCCACCATGTTCTCTAACTGCTCCTTGAATTTCTTTTTATTAGATTCATCTCAATGCTCTGGGCTTTTCAAGATCTTTTTTGCAACCTGGTTTGTCCTCCAGAGCATAAGCAATCTCTTCTAGTTAAATGTCAACCAAATATTTGATTAGCAAACTTCCATTGGGGGCAGCTGGGTAGCTAGTGAATTGAGAGCCAGGCCTAGAGATGGGAGGTTCTGAGTTCAAATATGACCTCAGACACTTCCCAGCTGTGTGACCCTGGGCAAATCACTTGACCCCCATTGCCTACCCTTACCATTCTTCTGCCTTGGAGCCAATACACAGTATTGACTCCAAGATGGAGGGTAAGAGTTTAAAAAAACTTCCATGTATGTCATTGATATATATATAGCACAGAGATAAAGGATGTCCAGAACAACCTGAATCTGAAGTATGAAGCCCCTCCATAGCATCCCTGATACCCAGTCTGTTTAAATGCCTCCAGTTATGGGGAACTCACTACCTCCTGAGACTTTGGCAAAACTTGTTAGTTATAAAGCTCAAGTCTAAACGTGTCACTGTCCTGCTCAAGCATCTCCTGTGGGTCCCCATTGCCTTTTAGAATAAAATGTTAACTTATCTATTTAGTGTTTGGAGCCTTTCACAATCTGGCTTCATCTTGTCTTTCCAGCCTAATTAACACATTTTTTCCCCTTCACATACTCCACTTTCTGGCCAAATTGGCCTACTTGCAGTTCTTTGTCTATCATGTGTCTTCGGACAGGCTGTCCCCCAGGCCTGAAATATTTTTGCCTTCTCTTCCCCGTCTCTTCGCAAATCACTTCAAGGCTCCATTCAAAGACCACCTGTAAGAAGACTCACCCGATTCCCCCAGCTGTTCATGGACCAACCCTGAAATGATTGTCTATTTAATTGGCATGGATGCTGTATTTATTGACATTTGAACCTGTTGCGTCCCTCTAGCAGAATGTAAGCATCTGGAAGGAAAGGACTGCCCCACTTTTGTGTTTGTATTCACAGCGTCCGGCAGAGTTCCTGGCATGACCGTTATGGGCATTTCACAAATGGAGGCAGCTAAGGGGCTCAGGGCATGGAGCACTGGACCTAGAGTCAGGAAAAGCTGACTTGAATCCAATCTTAGACACTCATTAGTGGTGTGACCCAAGGAGCAAGTCCTTTAGCTCTGTTTGCCTCAGTTTCCTTATCTGTAAAATGAAGACACTGAGAGAACCTACCTCCCAGGTTTATTGTGATAACCAAATTGGGTAATAATGATAAAAGCACTTGGCACAGGGCCTGGAACAAAGTAGGCACTTAATAAATGCTGGTTTCCTTCCTTCCTTATTTGATTTATTGGTTGATTGCTATTACTCAATGTCTAGTTACTCAACTTGGGGAGGAGAGCAGGGATATTCTTTACTCATGGTGTTCTAGACAAAAAAAAAAATGCCAGAACCAGTGGAGAGCTATTCTGAGGCAGATTCTGGGCCTTGTTGGCATTATTATTGGATCCTTTTATTCATGGCTGACTCTTTGTGGCCCCATTTGGGATATATTTGGCAAAGATACTGCGTGGTTTGCTAATTTCCTTCTCCAGCTCATTTGACAGATGAGGAAACTGAGGTAAACAGGATGAAGCCACTTGCCCAGGATCATCCAGCCTCTAAGTGTCTGAAGCCAGATTTGAACCCACATATTCCTGATACAAGTTCTGGTGTTCTATCCACTATGCCTCCTAACTGCTCATGCCTTCTGCTTTTTTTTTCCCCTTTTATTCCTTATAGAAATAAAAAGCATTCAAATAGCCATTTGCTTAGGAGGAAATTGGGATTTGGTTCTTTTGTCATTAATAGAACTTCAGTGCTCTCTGATATTTTTGCTTGAGGACTCAATGCATCTGTCTACTCCATTAGCAGTAGGACTTTTTTCTCTGTAAATTGTTTTCTTACACTTAAAGATTCTGGCGAGTCAAGACGGAGTGAACAAGACAGTGGGCTTAGCTCTAAGAAAATTCCTCTGGGTCCCATCAAAGCCCAATTCCAACTCAGACAATAAGGGGTGACCTTTCCAGACAGGATATGACAACCCACATGATTAACATGCATGAGTGAAATGGGGTCATTTCTGCTGCCCAGGCTCGCCTCCCCTCTCCTTATTCCTGTACCCTGGATGACTTTTGAAAAAACAAAAACAAAAAACTGGGGCAACTTTAGCCAAATGTCTGTGTGAGGCTCTGTCTTTCCTCGGTGAAGAGCTTTCTGAACTGGCAGGGTGTGGAGGGGTATCTGAGGTCAAAAGAAAAATTACCACATGGGATTTTGTTTGTGGATAGTTTTTAATGGCCTCTAAAGTTTATTTCCGTCTCTCTCCATAAACAGCATCATCCTTGGAAATTAGCCAAAAGCAAAAGTTGTAGGAAATCAATCTTAGTGCCTTAGAAGATGATGGACTATAGAAGGTTTTGTTCGAGCCCCTACATCATATTCTAATGGGGATCGTAGATCCAGGGCACATCTGAAACAAAAGCCAAATGTAGGCTTGGGCTTAATCAAACAAACTTCCCAATTATCCCTCTTGAGGCAATAGGGAGGTCTATGGGCCCTCCTTCCACCAACCAAATATTTGTCTGGCTCTTGGTCTATCAAATGGCAGGGCTCTCAATTTCTCCAGGCCCACATTTCGGTCCCCCGTCAAATTAACTTGCACAGTCACCAGGCCCCAGGCACCCACACACAACACAGCCATAGGAAATCTCTCCCCAGGCTTCTAAATTTGCAATCTGCTATGCAAATATATTGCCAGGCAACTTTGGGAAGAGATGTCATTTTTGGCTACCTTCTGGGGCATGGGATCAGAAGGCTTAATTGTGTACCTTAATTACAAATACACACACACACACACACACACACACACACTCACACTCAAATTGTTAACTCTAATATCTAAGAGCAAATCATTAGAGTCTTCTTAACTATGCTAAAAAGCAACCAAGCAGGTCCCCAGCTTCAGGAGTGGAAAGAACACAGTGCTACTGCCTGAGGAAGTGGGAGGGGAGCCCAAAAACATACAGGCCTCTACTAGAAACCCTGAAGGTTATAAATGGGAAGTGAGGATTTTTCCAGGAACACTCAGAGAATATGTAGTACTTAAGTGATGTGGGAGAGCCATCATTTTCAGCCCGATAGTGATTTCACTGACATAAACCCAGGAAGCAGATCTATGTCACTGGCTGGGACCCTGCCATAAGGAATGCCTCAGCATTATTTTCTTGGTCTAGCCATGAAGGAAGGAAGGAAGGAAGGAAGGAAGGAAGGAAGGAAGGAAGGAAGGAAGGAAGG
>NW_025357030.1:0-5219 GCF_016433145.1 Gracilinanus agilis
GAAGAAAGGAAGGAAGGGAAATTTTAAAAAAAGAAGAGCCCTTATACCAATCAGTAGAGAGATTGGACCTGTGAGTAGCCACTGTAGTTCTAGGTTAGGTGAGGAAAAGAAAGACCCAATCTTTTAAACAAAACTAAAACTCATAAAGAAAGAATGGGGGAAAAAGAAGAGAAAGTGACAAATCTTACCCAAGAAATAGAAAACCCTAAAAACTAGAATATGCCAAACACAAATCAGCCTCCACGAGACAGTAAGAAACATTAAAACAAAACCAAAAGGTTTTTTAAAAACAGAAAAAAATAGTGTGTCTATTATCAGAAACAACAGAACTGGAAAACAGGATGAAGAGACATAATAAGAATTATTGAACTCTCTGAAAACTAATATTTTAACAATCTTAATTTCAAAAAATCATAAATGAAAATGCAAACAAATTGATAGATAACATGGGAGCAGCTAGGTTGGGACAGTGATAGAGAACCAGGCCTGGGTTGGGAGAACTTGGGTTCCCATCTGGCCTCAGACACTTCCTAGCTGTGTAACCCTGGGCAAGTTATTTACCCCCAAATGCTTAGCCCTTGCCACTTTTTTTGCTGGAACCAATACATAGTATTGATGTTAAAACAGACAGTAAGGGTTTACATTTTTTTAAAATCACTGTATTCCCTGAAAACCATGATTTTTTATCTTAATTTTAAGAAATCATAAATGATCATTTTAACATGTTAAGGAGAGATAATTGAAAAATCATTGAACTCAGAGTTGGGAGGACCTGGATTCAAATTTGGCCTCAAATGCTTCCTAGATGTGTGACCCTGAGCAAGTCACTTAACCTCAATTCCCTTGCCCTTGCTACTCTTCTGTCTTAGAATTGACACTAATAAAGAAGTCAAAGGGGAAAGAAAAAAAAGAAAGTTCAGTTTGAGACATGATGAGTTTAAGATGTCTATAGCAAAATTTTCCCATAGCATATGCTGTTTAATTATATGGAATTCCATTAGATACTTCTTGACTTTAGATAAACAAATTACATGGAGACAAGCATTAACGCTTTCTGACTCCCAGTCTACCTAAGCACATTATCAGAAAAACATTCCACACCAAGTATTATGCAAAAGAAATTAGTAGCACCTGTCTCATGTGTAGTTATTTTCATGTTGTCTTCCTCAATGAAATGGAAACTCCTTGAGGGCAGAGACCCTAATTTTGCCTTTATTTGTATCTCCAGCTCTTAGCACACTACCTAGAACATATTAAATGCTTATAATCATCTAGGATTTATTAATTATTGGCTATATGCCAGGCATTTTGTGGGTGCTGGAGATATGAAGAAAAAAGAGAAATACTATCTTTGTTTAAGTAGCTTTCCTTCTGGCCAGAGGAGACAACACAAACACAGAATAGGCGTAAACACAATATTTACAAAATAAATACAATGTAATTTTGAAATGATGGAGGCAAGATCAGAAAAGAAAGCTTCCACAGGAGTTAAGAAGCAGAAAAAAGATTCATAAATCTTCATTACTCATGTCAGTAATAGAAACAATATTATAGAAAAGTTTGTTGTTCCGTTATTTCAGCTGTGTGTGACTCTTTGTGACCCGGGTTTTCTGGCAAATGTTATAGTAATTCACCACTTTCTTCTCCAGAGCATTTTAAAGATGAGGAAATCAAGGCAAAAGGGGTTAAATGACTCACCCAGGGTCACACAGTTATTAAGTGTCCAAAACCTGCATTTGAACTCAGATCTTCCTGACTCCAGGCCCAGCCGTCTATCCACTATCCCCTAGCTATCCCATAATAGAAAGTATAATCAATTATTTGTATCTATGTGAGTTACCTACTTTTTATATTATCTTCAACCAATCTTTTATTCCAGATTGTAATTGTCCTTCTCTACTATATACTTCTGGGCCATTCCCTTTTATCATTAGTTACTGATGTGTGCTCAGAGAACATTAACTAATTTTAGTATTTAGTAGTCTACACAAAACACAATTAGAAATAAACATGTTAACAAAAAAACTTACATTTCCAATCAAAATATAATTTTTTTTAGATTTCCCATTTCTTTGGCATATCCTTTCCATTGTTCCCTTTTATTAGTGTGATAATTAAGAACTGACTTCATTAACATCCTTTTTGATTGTCTACTAGTTTGACTTGAGGAGGAGAAACAGCATGAATTCAAATTAAATCTATTCTTTCTTGTTTGAACCAATTAAATGCATTAATTCTTTGAAGCTATTTGATCAACATTAATGAGTAAGGTGCCAATCCACAAAGAAATCCCTCTCTCCTCTACTGATCAAAGTAAATGCCCCCAAACCAACTTGGTCTTATGCATAATGGTAGATCTTACCACCACCATCCCTAGAAGTCATTTCCTCCTTTCACAGTATTTTGTTATACTCCCCCATCGAGGTACCCAGTGACCTTTACCTTTGCAAAGACTCCCACTGAAAAGTCCCACTCAGATCCATCTTCCCTGGGTACCTCATTACAAATTGAGGATTGCACTCTCTCTCCTATCAACAGTTTCCCAGGTAATCCTATTTCTGACCAATTTTCTGCAAAAATTTATGAAGTTAGATAATCTGATAAAGTAATTCACACTGAAGTGTTAAAAGCTGATGCTGTAAGGAACAACAAATATTCAGGGAAAATGAAAAGGCTAATACAAAATCAAGTAAGTAAGCAAACCAGGAGACCAATATACAAGATGGCTACAATACTGTAATGTAAACAAAAAGAATCCTAAAAGCAAACTCCAATTAATCATAATGGCCAATCTTGGTCCCAGAGAGCTTATTTTGAAACACTCCTGTAGAGAGGTGGGGGTCCAGGGATGTGAACTGTGATATACTGTCAGATCTAGACTATACAAAGTTGGTTTTACTTAAATTTTTTTCCTTTATTACAATGAAAAGTTAAATGGGGATGGTACTAGATAAAGGAATATGACTATAGTATAAAAATATAAAAAGACAATAAGACTTTTTTATCTTAAGGTCTGATAATAAGTCTAATGTGTTCCCTGTTCTAGGAGTAACTACATTTTAACAAAGGGTTCTTAAAGACTGACAATGCCTTACTCTGAAGGGAATGTTAAACTTCCAAGTGCCATGGAAGGTCAGAAGAGAAGATGTTTTAGGCAAGATTGCCTTCCAGTGCCTTTCAAATCCTATCATATCAATGGCCACCTATGTCACCTTTAAAGAAATTCCTCACCAACACTGGATAATCTAGCCATCCCAACATATCCACTGTTAAGATAAAATGTTTTTAATTTTTTTAATTAGAAATTTTCTGAAAATTCATTAGTGTAAAGAAATGTGTTTGGGATTGAACCAAAAGGAAGAGTCCTAAAAATTACATATTAGCCGGTTCCAGGTTAAGATGGTGGCAGAGTAAGAAGCAGCTCTTAACCTCTCCTGACCAAAACACACAAAACTCCTCAAGGAGACATAAAAACAAGTCCAGACGAACGGAGGAACCCCACAAAAGGGCACAGCATGGAAGGTACGTGGAATAGAGGCATTTCCATGCAATAAAGGGGTGAAACAGCTCTCACTAAATAACGGGCTGAGCAACCACCCCACCCCCACCCCCTCCACACACACCACCTACAACGTCGAAGCCAGCTAAAAAGAAATAGAGCAAGTTTGGGGCACCCATCAAGTCATTGGCAACTCCGGGGCCTGTTCCTGAGAGCAGCAAGATTTAGGACCCCAAAAAGCTAACAAACGCACACAAAATCTGAGCGCGGGAGCAGAACGCAGACTCAGAGCACAGGCTCAGGCAGAGGCGTGGGTGGAGGCAGACACAGCCACGAGCTAAAGCTCTGAAACCCTGAGTGGGGAACCAGTGCAGACAGGTATACGACTGTGGAAGCAGCGCCCTGAGACTTGTAAAGAAACCTCCAGCAGAGGATCAAGCAAGGGGGTCCACCAGGGGGCTTGACCTTGGAAAAAACCAGAACTCAGACCTCAGGAGCCAAAAGACCGCGGACAGACCCTGAGCATGAGGATAAACCTGAGAAGCTGCTGGGCTAACGATGGCTACCCAGTCTCAGGAAGTTCAGAAGAGAAAGATTAACAACAAGAAAAAGAAGTCTTTAATACTCGACAACTTTTACACAGAGAAAATCCAGACAACCCAGCAAACAGAAGAGGAGAACAAACAAGCATCCGGACCCTCCTCAAATAAGGAAAACTCCTCACAAGCTATGGAAGAGTTCAAAACAGAGATTTTGAGGAAAATGGAAGAAATCTGGCAAGAAAATAACAGTTTAAAAGGTAGAATCTTGCAATTGGAAAGTGAGGCTCAGAAACCAAATGAACTGATAAGCAAATTAAACACCAGAAATGACCAGATTGAAAAGGAATAGCAGAAGATCATGGCCAAAAACCAGAAGATCATAGCCGAAAACCGAAAGATTATAGCCGAAAACCAATCCCTAAAGGCTAGAATTGAGCAATTAGAAGCTAATGATCTCTCAAGACAACAAGAACAAATAAAACAAAGATAAAAGACTGAAAAAAATAGAAGGAAACATGAAATATCTCAATGAGAGAGTGACAGACCAAGAAAACCAGTCTAGAAGAGACAATTTGAGAATAATTGGTCTTCCAGAAAAACCAGAAATTAATATAAACCTGGACTCCATACTAACAGAAATAATTCAGCAAAATTGCCCTGAAGTCCTACAACAAGAGGGCAATATAGACATTGAAAGGACTCATAGAACACCTGCGACATTCGATCCAGATAAGAAAACACGCAGAAATATAATTGCCAAATTCAAGAGTTTCCAAGCAAAAGAAAAAATCTTACAAGAAGCCAGAAAGAAACAATTCAAATATCAAGGAGCACCAATCAGGATCACACAGGATCTGGCAGCCTCCACGCTAAAAGATCGCAAGGCTTGGAATACGATATTCAGAAAGGCAAGAGAGCTGGGCCTGCAACCATGGATCAACTCCCCATCAAAATTGACTATATATTTCCAGGGGAAAGTATGGGCATTCAACAAAATTGAAGAATTCCAGGTATTTACACAGAAAAGACCAGGACTAAATGGAAAGTTTGATATCCAACCACAAAAATCGATAGAAACATGAAAAGGTAAATAAGATACAGAGGGGAAAGAAAGAAAACTTATAATTTTTAAATTTGCCTTTTTAAGGGCCTCAGTGAGATCTAATTATCTGTATTCC
>NW_025357031.1:0-6257 GCF_016433145.1 Gracilinanus agilis
ATTATATATAAATAATTGTATATAATATGATCATATATAATATAATTATTATCTCATTTGGTCCTCATAACAACCCTGGGAGGTAGGTGCAATTGGGATCCCCATTTTCAGATGAGAAAACTGAGGCAAACAGAGGTTAAATGGCTTGCCCAGGATCACATAATTAGTCATTGAGGCTGGATTTGAAATCAGGTCTTCCTAACTCCAGGCTCAGCATTTTCCACTGTACCATCGAGCTGCTTAGCATAATGTCTAGAACATAGTAGATAGGTTTTTTTTTGTATTATTTCATTATCTTCTGTTTTAATTCTGTTTTTATTATATTATTTATTACATTATATTTTATTTATTTTATTATTCATTATTTCATTATTTCATTATCTTCTGTTTTAAAATCAATACCATGTATTGGTTCCAATGCAAAAAGGACAGTAAGGACTAGGTAGTGGGAGTTAAGTGACTTGTCCAGGGTCACACAGCTAGGAATTGTAAGAGACCACATTTGAACCCAGAACCTCCCATCTCCAGGTCTGGCTCTCTATCCACTGCCCCAAACAGTAGGTTCTTAATAAATATTAGTGGACTGATTGAATTCCAACTCTAAACCTATAGTATTAGGGTCCTATTATCCCTATCTTTACATATTGACTTTGGAGTTAAAGTCAGGAAATCTGGATTTGAACCCTGGCTCTGCCATATATTACATGTGAGCAGTTGCTTAACTTCTCTTCACCCCAGTTTTTTCTTAAGTTTTATTAAAACTTATTTTTATTTATTTTCTTTATAAACTATTTATTATTTTTACATTCATATTTTGTTTATTTTTGTTATTTGTGTGTGTGTGTGTGTGTGTGTGTGTGTGTAATATATTGTCCATTCTTCAAGGTCTTACTCAAATACCAATTTCTCCCTAAGCTTTATGATCCTTCAGTTGGAACTGATTTCTCCTTCATCATATCTCAGAGCAATTTCTATTACTCTTATGTACTTACTATATTCCAAGTTGTATTATATTTATCTGTGACTGTCCTAACATTCCCACAAAAGTATAAGTTACTTGAAAGCAGGAAATACGTCTCACTTACATTCTATTTCCCCCCATGTCTAGTGCAATCTGTAGCATACAGCAGGCACTTAAAGAATAAGTGAATGAATAAATATCCTATGTTGTTTTAAACAAATATTCTAAAGCAGACATCACTATCACACTGATGCTAAGATCCCTTCCAATTCCCAAATCTTCTATGGTTCAAATAACACACCTACTCTCAGAGCTGTCACTAGGAAATTTTTCACTTAAGGAAGTTGTCACAAGTTGTCTGAAGCATATGCACTTAGTTGGAAAGGGGTGAAGGGAGAGGAGGATATAGAGAAACAGAGACCCTGGCATACTGGTACAAGACTTGATGTTAGGGAGGCCATTATGGGGAAGAGGGTTAATAAGGCTAGACAGGAAAGAAGCCCAACATAGGACAGTTTCCTATTTTAATTAGTTATTCTAAATAACTAGGTGCTAACTATATAAAAAACAAGATTTCTTATATTGCCAAAGGACTAGTGTCAACACCTTCAAAATTTGGTGTCTTCCAAACTTGTCATTCTGCAGCAGAGTTATAGTTGTCCCACTTAGTTATGATTCTGAGACTATTAATATTTTACACAATCTTATCCAATGAAGTGAGCTTATTCAAGCCTGTTCCTCCACTTAATTATTCCTTCAGGTCCCTATGCATACTAGCCTAAGTCAGAAATTTATCTGGGGACCTGAACTTACACACTTTTCCACTGCTGGTCCCCACAAAAACATCTCCTTCAGAGATCTCAGTTTTCTATTTTAAAAAGTGGTAGTTTAAAAAACACGTTGATAACAAAGTTCTGAGCAACATGACTCATTAATCCCATCTCCTGCTGAATTAAGAAAAAACTCCAACCCTTACCACTTTCATTGGATTAAATTGTAAGGAAAATTAGCAAACATCTTAGTTTTTAATTAATGTTTCTCTTGACCATGAAGAAGGAGGCTCCTTCCATGGCATCTCACTAATCAGGAGTGTTAATTATCTTGGTTACATGCTAGCAAATTAATTCTGAACTAATGAAGTTAAAGGAGGTCATTTGTTAGAGAAAACTGATTACATATTGTTAGCTCAGGGGAATTTCAATAGAAAACCATTGTCATGAAAAGGGATTAAAAAATTATGCCAGTCATTCAAGTAGATTTGTGAGATATAAAGGACTGAAAATATTAATAACATCTCTGTTTCTTCCACCTAATGGGAAATGGTTTACAATAAGTGAGCAGAATGACATCTGGTGCTCTCTGTTCTTGCTGGTCTAATCTAGTCAGATTAGAACCCTTATCTCTGCACTTCTTGTCCAGAGTCCCTTCCACTTCTCTTTTGAGGGATGAGCTAAGGACCTAGACAGACTTGACATCATAGGATCACAGAATCATAGCTGGAAGGGACCTAGTCCAACCTTCTTATCTTCCAGGGCCAAAGAGTTTAAGAGACTTTTCCAAAATCACATAGGTAGTAAATGACAGATCTAGGGTCCTTCCATTTTATCTTTGGTTGACTCTATCAAAATCCCCAGAGAAGCTATTTCAAATCTCCTTTCTCAACAAATTTTCAACCACACACACCTCCCCCCACTTCTGAGTCCTCCTCCAACACTAAGGAAGTTACCTCCCTTCCTATTTTACCAAAAACCTGTGGAATCATCTCTCATCTCCCCTCTGTAAAAGGGAATTCTTTGTTCTGAGTTTACACTTGTGAAAAGGAATCCTTTATTCTCTTAGCCTAGTTGGAGCTAACACTTTGGTTAACAGTAACTTAAGTAACCCTACTTAATACCTCACTAGAATGTGAAAGCAGGATTAACTCTCCTTTGTCTATCTTTTGATTGAATCAACCAAAGCTTGAACTAGGTGGAGGAGCTCAAAAACCACTTAGAGAATTCACACCCTCAGAAACTCAATCAACCAGGAACCCTTTTGATTCACCCCTCCAGAAGGTGAGAACTGGTTCCCACAAATACTGCCCTTGGGCAGTGTTAAACAATTTGGAAGTTATGATTGGCCCCTGTGAAAAGGGAAAGAGACAAGAACTCACTATTGAAGGTCCTGAATTTCTGGGCCTAGGGAAGGAAGTTGACTCCAAGAAGGAAGTCGACTTTAAGAAGAAGTCAGACTTCAAGAGGGAAGTCAGCTTCAAGAAGAAAGTTGGCTCAAGGAAGAAAGTCAGCCTCAAGAATCACCTTCAGTTTGTGTCATTGTCTTGACCTGCCTCTTAGAGGGAACTTGGATGAGTGGATAGCTGGCTTTCCCTTCCAGTCTCCTGGAGAGAATTTAATTCCTATTGAAGGTCAACAAGTCCTGGCTAAGTCAAGCACCAAGCAATATTTAGTTAGATAGGTTAATCTTCTTTACCCTTTTGTATTTCTCTGCTTTCACTCTTTCCACCTCTTTTGTAAATAAAAGCTATTAAAGTAATTTCGATTTTGAGCAATAATACTTTGAATCAGCAACCACCACTATTATTTATAATCTTCATATATTTTAGCCAAACCATTAAAATTTAATCCTTACACCTCTCCTCATTTCAATTCAATAGGAATTTTAGGTATCTAATATGTTCCAGGCATGATGCTAGGTGCTAGGGATACGAAGGTAAAAATTAATTAGGTCTTTCCCTCAAAGACCTTACATTCTACTGAAGACAAACATGTACAAATATAAGTAAGTACGAAGGAGATGAAAGGAAATACATTAATAGAGCAATATGGA
This sequence comes from Gracilinanus agilis, assembly GCF_016433145.1. Lineage (NCBI taxonomy): Eukaryota > Metazoa > Chordata > Mammalia > Didelphimorphia > Didelphidae > Gracilinanus > Gracilinanus agilis. The sequence goes on from NW_025357031.1 coordinate 3,788, forward strand.
AATACTTGTTGTAGAAGAAGCCTTGACGAGGCAGAATTAAGGGGGAAGAATATTTCAGACACTGAGGACTACTTGCAAGATGGGAGGAGTATGAGGTAAAAGATGTTTTGACAGGAATGTAGAGTATGTGAGGGACTGTACTGGGAATTAATCTAGAAAGATAGGTTGGAGCTAGATCATAACAGGCTGTAAATGCTACAAAAAATATATTATGTGTCTCCATATAGATATATAAATATAAAGATATAATCATATTTATATTATATATATATTATACAAATTATAAATAGATAGATAGATATAATCAAACTTAGATATAAATATGTGTATATACATACATACGCACATATGTATTTGGCAGTTATATGGAAGATGGATTGGAGAAGAGAGAGATTGGCAAAAACTAGGAGGTAATTCCAGAAACCATCATTAAGCACCTATTTCATTCGGGCACTTGAAAAAGTACAACATTTTTGAGGAGGCATCAACTTTATCTTCATGGAGTTTACAGTCTAATAGGGAACATTTAGTTTAAGAGAAACATAAACTAGTAGGCTGATTTTCTTTAGTCGTCTCCTATTTGGACTATTACATTGATCCAATTACAACAATTCTATTACACAGATTTCTGTGATTCTGTAAACCTCCTTCTCATCACTTTTCCTAAGGGATCTTTGCTACCAAATGTCTCCTTGAGCCATTATTCTGACCACACTATGCCCTTTGGGAGTGCCTATGATGGCTCCCCTTCACCAAAGTAAGCATCAGTTTCAGCTTGTAAGGGCCAGAAATGTAAGGAGTAAAAATAAAAGGGTTTGACTAAATTTATAAGAGTGTGATCATCAGGAATTATTACTCAATTCCAAATTATTTTATGGTAGTTTATTTACAAAAGGAGAAAGAGTAAAAGTAAGAAAATCAGAGAGAGTAGATATTTACTACAGCCTGGTCTGAACCAGGGCTTCAGAGGCCCCAGCAAAGGGGTCCAAAGGAAGGATTTTAGCCTTGGCCTCCTCCAAGATGAGGGGCCTCTCCAGAGGCTAGTACCTCCAGAACAAGCCAGGGAAAGGAGGTCAGCCTTTTTCACTGACCCACGTGATAGTCCTAATAGAAAATAGAAAGCAGTCCTCAGCCAGAGCTCCCCCAGGGTCAAGTTGAAGGCAAAAGACCTCTTCTCACAGGAAGGTCTTGCTGCTTTTAAAAACCATTTCTTTTAATCACTTCCTGTGCCTTCCTTCCACTTTACATGGACCAATTACAGATAAAGCTTTGCTTAGGACTGCCCAGGAGGCAGTCAGTCAATTCTGATTTGTCACTCACTTTCACACATGTGGATAAGGATAAGTGGGGTGTATATGCTTTTGGTAATTAAATCTAAAAATGGGCAGGGAAGAGTTAATCTCATCTTCACAAGCTGAGATACTGACTCTGTGCTTCAAAGATTATGTTCAATGTAATGAGAACAAACTCATTTTCTATACTCCTACTCTATCCTATCTCTCTGCATTCTTTTCCAAGCTGATTCTCTTAAGCTGGTTTTCCCTCTCCTATCTTTGACCTTTCTCATAAATGGCATGGTATACTTAATTAGCTCAAATATCTCCTTCCATCATTCTAATGGCCTATTAAATCTTTCTCCATGAAGATGTCTTAGATTGATCTAAAGAGTACCCTGGCCATTCTCTCCAAGTTTTAGTTTCTTACCAAGCTTAATCCTTCCACTTGCACCCTTGTTTCCATCTCCTTCCAGATTCCTAGGTAGAGTTTCCAGGAGGTAAACTACCTCTACACTCCAACAAGGAATGCAAAAGTCATGGCTTCCACCAAACACCCTATTTATTCATTGGAAATGAGGGCAAAGTGACCCTCACTTTTAGTAAGTCACATTGTCACCTCTCCTTTATCATGATGGATTTTGCTTTTACAAGTTCTGCTAAACTTTAATCTCCACAGCAACCCTGTAGAAGAATTTGGGCAGTAGGAAGTAGTAGAAAAAGAATTATATTTAAGGTTCCAAAGAGCTGAATTTGAATCTTGGCTAAACCATTGTTAGCTTGTGATCCTTGACCTTTATGAGACTCAGTTTCCTTATCTGTAGAATTTCTACAACTGTGACATTAACAACTTTACAAAGTTATTGTGGGAGTCAAAAGAAGGAATATATGTAAAATGCCTTGAGATGGTAACTCACTATATAAATTTAGGCTAGTATTCTATTATGATTCAGTAGATCTGAAAAGAGATGAAGCTGGGGGCACATCAGATTTTAATTAAAAGCTGATTGAGAATCCTAGCCCTGGTACTTTGTTTTTCACTGCCACCATGCCCTGAGGCTGAAATGACTGTAATGGGTATGCAGGATGAGTGGGAATTTGAACCATAGGATAGAGTTTTCATCTAACCAGCTAGAATGGGTTATGTTCCCCAATATATGTATGTGAGGGGATGGTGGGAGTGTATATATATATAT
>NW_025357032.1:0-5711 GCF_016433145.1 Gracilinanus agilis
ATTTAGCTGGGCTTTCCATGGCAACTTTATTAGACCTTAGTCTGCATATATACGAAATTAAAGGGTGAGCAAGATTATTCCAAAATTTCTTTCCAGATCTAATAGTGTATGAAGTTCTAGGATTCAATTTTTAAAACTTCATTTCTCACACCACATTTCAAGAACAATTCTATTGAAAAAGAAAGGCATGTGTGACAGCAAGTAAACAATTAGCTTTGTTCCTAATCTGAAAATCAGACCGTTAATTTTAATGTCTTCAGTCTGATAACCCATGGAATCTGGAAGGACTTCAGAGAACCCACCTCCCTTCCAATATATATCTGCATTTCAAATATTGATTCCATTTTCCAGTCTTTTGAATCTTTTGGAAAATAAGCTCCTTTAGATAAAGAGTCATGAGTTCTAAGACAAACATTAACATTTAGATTGCGTACAGATGGATTAGAATGAGTTTACTTGGGGGTATCTTAGGCCTAGCTCTAAAAATAAAAAAGAAAAATGTAACCCCTATAGTGTTCAACACTTATTTTATCACAGGAATCAGTCATTGTCTTCAGTCTTAGTTTTCTTACTTTTTTTGTTATTCTGAAAATATGTATGTAGATGCTATTTTAATAGCTTCAAATTGTACTAAAACTTTGAGGATACCCTGAGGATATACACACATACATGAATTCATGTATGCTTATATACACCAAGCCACAGGGTGGATAGTGAGCTGGCCACAGAAAACCTGGGATTCAGGTACATCCTGGCTATGGGATCCCAGACATGTCACTCAATATTTCAATGTCTTAGATAGTTAAGACTATACAGTAATGAACAGTTGTCTATAGTCCTTGGTGGAGAGTTTTCTCACCTGGGACTTCCCTTGAACAATGAAATCACAGGGAAAGATCTAATGATGATGATGATGATGATGATGATGATGATGCGATAGAGAATAGGATGATGCCCTTATTTTATATGAAATAACCATTCATTTGCTAGAAGGATGGTCTTATTTGGAAACTGATGTCCAATTTGGAAGAACATTTCAGAGAGAAAAGAAACTGAAAAAAGGAAAAAAAGAAAGGAGAAGATAGTAGAAGAAAGAAGAAAAAGAAAGGATATTAGAACAAAATAATGTTTAAAGGTTCCTGTGATTAAAAAGTTAATACATTAACTTCTGTTAAAGTTAACACATGTCCCTACCGAGGTAGGAAATGTACTCGTGCCATAAGTGGAAGGAAGAAGTTGATATGAGAATGTCAAGTTCAGAAGACCAAATTTGGGGGTTGTTGGGGTTGGGATAAAGTATGATATAGTGGCAAGAGGACTGAACTTGGAGTTAAAGGATCTGGAGCCTCAGAATTCTGTAAAAGGAATTGAATTAAATGAAATGAATGGCAATTGAACTAAATGATCTCTATGGTCCATTTTTCTTCTTGTGCTTTTATGTGGGGCCTAGGGGATAGAATTTGGACCTAAAAGCCAGAAGAGAGAGCAGCTAGGTGACTCAGTGAATGGAGAATGAGGGCTAGAAATGGGAGGTCCTGGGTTCAAATCTGACCTCAGATACTTCTTAGCTATGTGAACCTGGGCATTGCCTAGCCTTTACCACTCTTCTGCCTTAGAACCCAATACAGTCTTAATTCTAAGATGGAAAATAAGGATTTTTTTTAAAGCCAGGTAGACCTGGATTCAAATCCCACCTGACCAATACTAGCCATGTGACCCTAAGGCAAGTTGCATCATCTTTTCATGTCTGATACAAAACTAAATTTTAGAAATATGCAGATCTCTATGGGTAGAGTTCCTCCCTGGGAGCTTCCAATGAAATAAGAGGTTTGATCTAAAAAATATAATTTGGAAGTGCTTGTTTTCATTCATTTTGCTTTTCTGCAACAAATTTTTATAGGGATGGAATAAATTGGGAATCAGGAGACCTGGGTTTTGATCTGACTTCTGCTGCTACTAAATTGCTGTGTGATCTCTGGCAAGTGACTAAGTCTCTGGGCCTCTGCATCTACATCTATAAAATGAATGCATTGTGCCAAAAGATCTCCAAAAACTTTCCAGCTCTTTTCCATGATCCATTGGCAGGAGTACCTTGACACAGACAGGATTTTGCTAGGAATGAGACAAAAAATATCAGAAAAACCTGTTCACTCCAGGTCTTGCTCCTCTCCTTTTGCAAATATTCAAAAAGTTTCATCTCCTGTCCCCAGCCTTTTCTAACAACCTCTCCCAATAACTGCTTTCTTTTAGGGGCTAGCTAAATAGGAGTTATTGATTGAATGCTCTGAGATCTCATAAGATTCTGTCATTAAAGGGAGATCTGGCCTTGGGAAAACTGTTTCCTGCCAAAAACAGAGTCTCTACACAGGGACAATGACTGTAACTGTTCAGTACCGGTCAGAAGATGACTTTGCCATTTATCAAGTGTTGGAGTGAGCCAATGAGCCAAAAAAAAAAAATCCTCTCCTTAAATTCATTTATAAAACACTTTCTATGTTTCCAACAACGATAACAAAAACAAACAAAAAAATCCTGAAATGCTCTCCCTACCAGATTAGGACAAAAGTTTTTCCAAAAGAAAATGTTAACGTGCTCAGACCGTGGGTCTAACTCTCCACACCCCAGCGCCATTAAACACACAGCATGCATAAATTATCAATCAATTTCCAAAAAAAAGCATCATCTGGCATTATCATACCTTTGATAATACATCCATTTATTATTTTTAGTTGATTCTCCATAATCACCCAGCTAGTCTCAGCTCACAATGGCCTTTATAAATAATGAATTTTCAAAAGAAAGTCATCATATTTCTTTGAGGTCCCCATCTCAGCTGAATTTGGCATGCCCTGGGTTTCAAGGCTTTTATCTGCAAATGGTTCTGTGTTTCCCTTTTATCTAGCATCCTGCTTTGTTGAGAATTTCTGACATACAAAGGAAAGCCTACAAAATGCCCACTCTTACCCAAGACTTCAAAAAACTTCAAAAGTGCTCAGTGAGCCAGATAAAAATCAGTCCTAGGTTTGTTTCATTTTCAGACAAACACTTGGAGCAACCTTACTTTTGAAAGTCGGCCACTTGGTTAAGACTGAGGATGGCCTGGAGAACAGATTTCAGTTAAGGGAACATTAAGGGGAACTTGGAGAAAGAGCCTTTACTAAGAAGAAGGAGACTTGTAGTGTTTGTGCAAAAACCTCCTTGAAACGGTAATTAAAAGAAACAGGGGGAAATTGTTGAATGGAATATTCACGAGACAAGACGTAGGACATGGCATTTGGATTCTAGTCCCATTTTTATTACTTATTCATTATACAACCTTGGCCAACTTATTTCCACCCCCCTAAGCTTCAGGTTGTTGTTTTTTTAACTTAAAAAATGAGAGGATTTGGTAAAATAATATTATAGTCATTTTTGCCTCAATGGCAAAAAAAAAAAAATTGCCTCAAATGATCTATGCATCATTGAAGAGTCTCTTACATTTATCCCCTGAGGATAAGAACTGGAGTGGGCACTAACTAGCAACCATGAGGATCTTTCCCAGAGATAATCAAGAAGAGAATAGAAAACCTCCTCACTGCAGGTTAAAAATGGGTAAGAGTAGAGGTTGTGGGGCCACAAGTAAAATTTATGCCAAAATCCCAGACAAGAGATAGCATCATAAAAACATTAAAGCTGGAAGGAACCTTGAAGATCAGTTAGTCCAGCCTTCCTCAGTCAGGAAATAGGAGATCAGAGAAGGAAAGGGATTGATGTTAAGATCACATAGTTCCTCACCATGATTAACTCAAAAGTATACTGTAGACTAGAGACAACTAGGTGGTGCAGGAGACAGAGCACCAGACCTAGAGTTGCAAAGATCTGAGATCAAATCTAGCCTCTAACACTTATTAGCTCTGTGACCCTGAGAAAAAGTCACCTAACCTCTATTTGCCTCAGTTCCTAATTTTCAAAATGGGGACACAATGGAGAAGGAAATGGCAAACCATACCTTTGCCACGAAACCCCAAGTTGGACATGACTGAACCACTGAACAATTACTTCCTTCAAATAGTATATTTTTAAGGGTGGCTATGGGACAGCCACAGTGGATAGAGGGTCAGGCTTGGTATCATGAAGACCTGAGTTCAAATCCAGCCTCAGACACTTATTCTGTGACTATGGGCAAGTCACTTAACTCTTTTTTGCCTCAGTTTCTTCATCTGTAAAAGGAGCTGGAGAAGGAAAATGTAAAGTACTCCAGGATCTTTGCCAAGAAAATTCCAAATGACATCATGAGAATTGGATGTGACTAAAATGACTGAACAATAATAAAATACTGTGGACAAAGGGAAGGTATACTGTGAACTAATTGTCATCCCAAGGTTTTTTATAAGGGAAGTTGAATTGTAACTAGAGATGGATCAGTGCTCAATATAATTGGAAGATTACTCTATAATTGCTAGATGTTTATGCTCCTTGATAGCACACATTCTTCTTTTTTCTTTTTTTAAAGTTTTACCTTCCATTTTAGAATCAATACTAAGTAGAAGACAAAAGAGCAGTAAGAGGTAGGCAATGGGAGTTAAGCAGGATCACAGAGCTGGGAAGCCTCTGAGACTAGATTTGAACCCAGGACCTCCCAGCTCTGAGTCTGGCTCCCAATCTACCAAGTCACCTAGCTATTGGTGCCACCTCCAAAAATATGCTTTCTTCTTAAAAGTAGCTCTTTTTTTTTTCTTTTTTGGTTTGGATCTGTACTTTCTTTGATGTATGGAATTTCCTCTACCACTGCATACAAGTAACTGTTTTACACTTTCTAGTCTTAAGTTTCCTTTAATGCTGAGAAGTTAATAGATGTGGCCAACATCATATAGTCAGTATATGTCAGAACTTGAACTCAGGTCCTGATTCAGCAGCAATTCTCTGTTATTGCACACTGCCTTTTCTATTGATGATAGTCCCTAGTTTCCATTCTGTCATACTTTTAGGAACTAGCCTTCCTTCTATCCTATGCTTGAGCAGTTTTCTTTTCCTTGGAATTCCATTATGAGCTCCCACAAGAGTATCTTAAATTTCTCTTGGGACTCTCTGATACAATCTTTAATTCCCATCTTCATATATTTTGCTTTTTTAATTGTGTGTCTTATTTGTAAGAGATATGATCGTGAAGTATTAGCCTAGTTCCCATATTTACTTTGGAGCAATATTCCTTTCCTGGGGTCTACTTGGCTGATTCCACATTCTGGTATACTATGTCATGTACTCTTGGGGAAGAAATTAGAGAAACAATCTATTCAAGACCACCATTTAAGAAACCTGCTGAAGTAAAGAGGTGGATTTTTTTTAAAAGACTTTCTCCCCCCTAAGGTATAACTACTTTCTCTTTCAGGAAAAAAAAAGTTTTATTCATGATAGCGTACTGTTTTTGGAAACTAGGGTACACAGAGTTAATTCCTAATTATCTACACAAACATAATGATAGTAAAATTATTCACATACATGTTATGTACACTGAAGACTATCCTTATATATTCCTATGCACTGAGAAGAAGGTCATCAGGGCAAGACCATCCCTGCCACAATGTCCCAGCCCCATGTTGGGTTGGGATCATAATCTTAGTTCCCAGCAGGTCTATGGTTCTAATCCTACTTGGGAAGATTATCCCACCTTTCATATAGGAAGGTAGGAAGGAAGGAAAGAAAGAAGGAAGGAAGGAAGGAAGGAAGGAAGG
>NW_025357033.1:0-1749 GCF_016433145.1 Gracilinanus agilis
AGTGATGGCGCAAGTTCAGGGGGCGTCCCTTGTGCAGGGGGCCAGGCAGAACCCAGCAGGGCTCGGCTCGTCTCAAGACACGGGGAGCCCAGGAAGGTGCTCATCCGGCATCGAGGAGGCACCCCTGGGGGGGGGGGGAGGTGGGAGTCCTCCCAGGCCTGAGGCTGTGGGGTGGCTGCTCTGGGCTCACTCCACAAGGGTGTCATGGTGGCCGACAGCCTGACCACAAGCTCCACACGTGTCCGCAGTCTGAACTGGCCACCAGGAGAGGGACACGACTTCAGGCATCATCAAGGGAGGCCCGAGCTCTGCCAGCTTCGGACCCTCTCTCGAACCCTGGCTCAGACCTGGAGGGCCCCATCTGGGGAAGGAGGTTGCTGGCTGGGAGACTCTGGAGGAGGAAGGCAAGAGGGAAGGGCGCGCTCTAGGCCTGCTGGAGGCCTGGCCTGGGACAAAGAGCCCACCGGTGGGGCTAAAGGAAGGGTGGCCTCGCCGGGTTTCCTCCCGGAGGCTGGCCACGAGGAAGAGGAAGATGGAGCTTTGACCTCAGGCACGACTTCCTAACCCTGAAGAAGAGCCCCCACACCAAGGCTGGATGATTTCGAGAGGGGGGCGACGGCCTCCCTGGCTTCTGGGAGTCTTCCCCACCCTTTGAGGAGTCTGTGGTGCAGCCACACTCCCTGGAGGAGGACTTAGCTGGAGAGCATCCAGTTTCTTCATCTGTAAAATGGGTACGACGACCTGCCAGGGTCGGGGGAGTGGAAATGAATTGGAAGATGCCAGATGGCATGTCCACAGCTGCTTTGGTCACCTCGGTTTCCCTCCTGTGAGCCCTCCTTCCCCCGAGGCCAGCTCCAGGCTCTCTGTACTCTGCGGCCAACCAGCTGAGCGGGCTGCCCTTCTGAGAGCCCTTCCCAGAGGGCCCTCCTCTGAGCCTCGCTGGAGGACGGGGGCTGGCCGTGTCTGTGTCCGAGGCTGGGAATTAGCCCAGCAGAGGCTCTGGTTCACGGCCAGCCATTGCTATTCGATGACCACATGACCTAAGCACGTCCCTGAAGCCCTCTAGGACTCAGTTTCCCCATCTGTACAAGGGAAGATTGGAACAAAATCTTGTTTCCGCCCTTCCCCCACCCCTACACAATTTCAGAGCTAGAAGGGACTTAATTGGCCATCGAGTACCAAAGAAGAATTCGTGCTCCCCCCACTTGCCTGACAAATGGCCACCCAGCCTTTTCTGGAAGACTCCCGAGGAAGGGCGCCCAGAGGCAGCCTGTACCACTGCAGGGCAGCGCTCTGGGCATCAGTCCAGCCGGACTCAGCCACTGGCACACAGCTCATACCTCCTGCTTCTGGGTCTGGCCTCTGAGGCCACAGGCTAGTCGTCTCCTCCCGGGCACCCCTTCTTTCTGTTCTCTGAGGCAGAGACTGTAGGTCCCCCCTACCCCCCCCCCAATGCACCCCACATGCATGCTTGCCCGTGAACCAGCAGTTGTTGTAAACCACATCCATGATTTTTGAGATGCTAAATGGAGGCTCTGCCTTTCTGACCCTCCACAGGTGGGATGCTGGCAGGAATTCTCTCGGCTCAGCTCTCTTCTCGTCCCTGTTCGCCCCGTGCTTGGGGATCTGGGAGAGGCGCCCGGCCTCACCTCAGCAGAGCCTGACAGGGGAACTGAAAGGAAGTGAGCCCCCTCCCTCGACCAAGAAGCACAGCATGTTCGTCTCCTTCCCCTCCTCCCTCCCTCCCTC
>NW_025357034.1:0-7668 GCF_016433145.1 Gracilinanus agilis
GATATAGAGGAAGGGGGAGAGAGGGGGAGGGAAAATGGAGGGAGGAGAGAGGGAAAGGGAGAGGGAGAGACAGACAGACAGAAGGAGACACAGTGAGAGGGGTGATAGGGAAGGTAGAGACAGAGAGATAGAAAGAGACAGAGAGACAGAGATATAGTGATGGAGTAGTGAGGAGGAGAGAGAAAAAGAGAGATAGATGAGACAGAAAGAGGTATAGTGAAGGGGGCATAGAGAGACAGAGAGAGGAGGCACTGGGATGGGGCAGTGAGGGTGGGGAGAGAAAGAGACAGACTGAGACAGAGACAGAGACAGACAGAGACTGAAAGAGACCAAGAAAAAAGAGATGGAGAGATAGAGATTGAGAGAAAGACAGAGACTAAGAGTCAGATTGAGGGGTGGGGACCCAAGTAGGCCATGAATAAGTGAATGAAAAGGCTTATTTAGACTAGCTTACAGGGACCCAAGTACTATTCCAAGAGCTGGAGATACAAAACCCAAATTCCGTTCCTGCCCTCACAGAGCTTACATTCTAGTGGGAGAGAGATGTCCATAGAAGGGAATAGTGACTTGATCTTAGTTGAAACTTCTAAAGATATTCCTGCTCCCCCTTTAGATTTAAGAGCCAGAGGGGGCCTCCTCTACCCCAGCTCACCTCCATCCTCCTCCCAGAAACCCCTTTAGACTGGATGTGTTGGGGCACAGATTGTTAGGGCTGACCAGAGCCCTTCCATCAAGCTCCTTCCATTGCCTTTCGTGACTGGGAAAACGGGAGCCTTTAAGGTGGGCAAGCCTTGCCTGGGTCCCGCCAGCCCCAGAAGCCATGCTGAGGTAGGTCTAGAGAGCTCCAGGCTCTAGATTCCTTCTGTCCCTCCATCCAGTTCTATAGCACCTCGTCAGCCCTCAAGGGTCTTCTGAGCCCTAGGGTTCACCAGGGAGACCCCGGAAGAGAATGGGCCCAGCAGAGGGCTCCCCTCCACCCTTCTCGGAGCACGGTCCACTGCTCGGACAGCCACTGGCTTAGAGCAGGAAGAAGCGGGGCTTCCAGAACTCTCCTTGAGAAGGGTTATGGGAAGGGGTCAGAAAGATGGCGGAGGCCGGTGCCTGGAGTCCTGGGCTGAGGAGCTCCCTGGGAGCCGGATCAGGCTGCGGGTCCTCGGGGAAGCCGAGAAGGAGCCGGCGTGCCATCCCCACGGGTGCCAGGCCTGTTATTGTCAGCTTTCCCTGCGGGCAGAGTCCGGGTGATGCAACCTTTGCCTGATCCCTGCAATGGAAGCGGGAGGAAGAGGGCGTCGGGCTCCGGGCTCACGAGTCCTACAGACCTGCCCAAGCCTTCCAGCGGCCCAGCCCCAAGGGCCGAGTACGAGTGGCCAGCGCTGGGCTAGTCACCTCATCCCTGCAAGGGAGGAGAACACTCGAGCCTCCCCCCTCTAGACTGGGCATGGTGGGAAAGCTCTGCAGGCCCCGGAGCGCTACCGTCTCTCTGCTAAGTGCCTCTCGTGGGGCTGAGCTTGGGCCTCAGGGGGCTGGTGCCTACAGAGCCCGAGTCTCCGCTGTTTCTGCCAACTTGGAATACGGTCTAAACTCCTAGACTGAGAACTGGGCAGCCAGGTGGCACGGCAGACGCAGCGTTGGGTCTGGACTTAGGAAGATTCGTCTCCCCGAGTTCAAAACTGCCCTAAATGTGTGTCCCTGGACGAGTCACTTAACTCTGTTTAACTCAGTTTCCTTATCTAGGAGGAAATGGCAAACCACTCTGGTATCTTTACCAAGAAAACCCCAAGTAGAGTCACAAAGAGTCGGGCCTGACTGAAGGACAAAAGATTTAGAATTTAGGACATTGGAGGCCACGGGATCCAACACATTCCCCTCCCCACTTTTTACAGATGGGGAAACTGAGAGGTTGTGATTTACCCAGCCAGGCTCCAGGACATCAGACAGAGTCTTTGAGCAAGAGTCCAGCCACGACTCCTTAGAACTAAAGCACAGTAGCTGGAGCACTGGACTTGGAATCAGGGAGAGCTGGGTTCAAATCCCATCTCAGCTCTTTACTAATTCTGTGATCCTGGACAAGAAACTTTTTTTTTTTCTTTAATTTTTATTTTGAATATTTTCTCCTAGTTACATACTTCATGTTCTTTCCCTCTCCCCCAAACTCCCCTAGCCCCCCTTAGCTGACTCACAATTCCACTGGGTTTTACATCTATCATTGATCAAGACCTAATTCCATATCATTGATAGGTGGACTACAGCAGTGATTCCCAAAGTGGGCGCCACCGCCCCCTGGTGGGTGCTGCAGTGATCCAGGGAAGCGGTGATGGCCACAGGGACATTTATCTTCCCTATTAATTGTTATTAAATTTTTTTTAAAATTAATTTCCAGGGCGCCAAGTAATATTTTTTCTGGAAAGGGGGCGGCAGGCCAAAAAAGTTTGGGAACCACTGAGCTAGAGTTATTGTTTAGTGTCTATATCCCCAATAATATCCCCATCAGCTGGGCAAGAAACCTGACTATTCTGGGCCTCATTTGACAAGTGGGGATAACGACAGCACCCACGTCTCATCGTGGCTAGAGAGAGTCGGGCTTGAGGATAGAAAGTGCTGGAATCGAGTCTGGCCTCAGACATATACTGGCTGTGTAATTCTGGGAAATCGAGTAACCTCCTTCAGGTTCTAAATGGTAAAGAAAATGTCAATCTGCATTGGTGGGGGGAATTTCCTCATCCAGGAGTTCCCAATAGTAACGAAATCACAAGTCCAGTCCTTCCTGTCACTATTATGACACAATACTGCCTTTCACAAAAGCCATCTCCTAAGGCCCCGAATGCCAGCGTCAGTGACGGGAACGGACACTGACAAAATCACTGACTCTTGAAATATTGAAATCAAGAATATTTTTGGACATCAACAGGAGAATCTTTTTTATTTTTTTGCTTATCTGTGTGTCACAAGGTTTTTTTTTTTAAAGGGCGAGAGCAGGAATGATAAAATAAATTTTTGATGATAGAGAAAATACAAATTAATTGAAAAATTATTGCTTGTTTTCTCAATGAGAGAGGAGAGAGCTGGGAGGGAGGGAGAGAATTTGGAACTCAAATTTAAAAAAAAATGAATGTTAAGGGGGGCAACTAAGTGGCTCAATGGATTGAGAGTCAGATCCAGAGACAGAAGGTCCTGGGTTCTGATCTGGCCTCAGATGCTTCCTAGCTGTGTGACCCTGGGCAAGTCACTTAACCCTCATTGTCCAGCCCTTCCTGTTCTTCTGCCTTAGAACCAATATATTGTATTGATTCTTAGATGGAAGGTAAGAGTTTAAAAAATGAATGTTAAAAAGTGTTTTTTTGTATAATTGGAAAAATAAAATTAAAAATCAAATTAAATTAATGAAGCTTATTATTCCTAGCAGTAGCTGATCGGGCCCGAGTTAGGGGGGGCCCTGATAGCTCAGATCACATAACACAGTTCCAGAATACCAAGATATCTGCCCAGTATCAAGGGGTCAAGGTTCCTGTGACCAGAGCCATAGCTAGAGATTTAGGCACCCACGAGGAAGGCCTTAAAACACTCCCTGGGCGAACAATGGTCACTCCAATCACTTTTGTGATTAGGATGTAAAAAGAATAATAATACAGGGGCAGCTGGGTAGCTCAGTGGATTGAGAGTCAGGCCTACAGACGGGAGGTCCTAGGTTCAAATCCGGCCTCAGACACTTCCCAGCTGTGTGATCCTGGGCAAGTCACTTAACCCCCATTGCCCACCCTTAACATTCTTCCGCCTTGGAGCCAATACACAGAAGTTAAGGGTTTAAAAAAAAAAGAAAAAAATTAAAAGAAAGAATAATAATACATAATGGTAATAATAATAAATGTGAAAAGAAATGGCTAAGACAGATTCAACTGGGCAGGAGGGATGACTAGTTTCTCTAAGAGCTTCTAGTTTTTTATTTAAAAATTTTTTTTAGGGCTTCTAGTTTTTGAAGAAATACATGGGTTAAATTTTCGCATCCTCTAATTGCGGTGCCCTGGGGAAGATGCCCTGATTGCCCCTCCCTAGTTTCAGCTCTGCCTGCTGCTTTTCTCCCTCTTGCAGAGAGAGAGAGGCCCATGAGGCAGCATCCCCTGGGAAGGAGGGAGCCAGTGGGTAGGAGAAGGAAGGAGACTTGGAGCCAGGTTGCAGGGGGTGGTGGCGGGGAGGCTGGGCTGCCGGCTGTTCCTCATTCAAGTCACCTTTTTACTGCCTGGACACATTTACTGAGGCAATTAAGGAGCTGCGGGAGACGGTGAATGAGACCAGGCATGGGGTGGTGGGTCCAGCTGCTTCATATGCGTTGGTCAGCTGCCAGGACCCGTCAGAGGCCATTGAGCTCAGCCAGCAGGCTGTGGCCAGGCTGCCCCAGCTTCTGAGATTGTGTCAGAGGGGCCCCGGGGCTGTGCCACCTTGTAGATTATCGGGGTGATGGCTCTGGACCGGGGTGCCGGGTTTGCCCCGTCCCTCCACTTTTCCCATCTCCTAGGACAGCTCAGGGCTGACGAATGGACCACTGTTGTGGAAAATGATGCTCTACACCAACATGGAAGCCATGGTGCTAGAGGGGATCCCCGGGGGCCCGGGGTGTCTGGGAAGCTCTCTGGGTGACGTCTAGGAGAGTTGCAGCCCCAGCCCTGGTGGGTCCTTGGGGCAGAATTCTGGGAGTGTCTGCTCTTGGGGGTTATGACTGATGGAATTGTACCCCACAGAGGCTTAGGGTTAGCCTCTAGAGGCTGTTGTTTCCGACCCTTTCATTTTACAGAGGGAGAAACTGGGGGGCCAAGAGAATGACGTGATTTCCCTCGAGTCACCCAGTGAGATCTGAGGTGTGAGATCTCCTTGGGCCCAAGGTTAAAGCCTTGTATTCTGGGGTGGCTAGAGAGTCAGACCTGGAGACAGAAAGTCCTGGGTTCAAATCTGACTGAAGATGCTTCCTAGCTGTGTGACCCTGGGCCAGTCACTGAACCCCATTGCTTAGCCCTGACTGCTCTTCTGCTTTGGAACCAGTATCGATTCAAAGACAGAAGTAGAGGATTATATTCTGTACTCGGCCATCATCTCTCATGTCTGTGCCCTCTTCTCCAACCCAGTGCCAGCTCTTTGGTTCAAGCCCTTATTACCTCCCAGGTGGACTATTGAGAGCATCTCTGAGTTTCTCCCCAATCTATCCTCTACAGAGCTTTGTTCCATGGTTGGCCAAGCAGCCTTAACACGGCCTGGGTCTAACCAGAACGTTCCCCTCCTCAAAAGCCATCTGCTCCTCCAGCTACTATGGAAATAGGTTTTGCATGATTTCACATGTATATTCCATTTTGCATTGCCTGCCTTCTTGAGGGCTGGAGGGAGAGAATCTGGAACTCCTGATTTAAAAAAACAAATGTTTTCATGTAATCGGTGAGTAACAAACTAAAAAATATTTAAGATATATTTATTACATAATGGTATAAAATAAATATACATTTAACAAAACTGCTCCCTTAACTTCCATCTCTTAGTTTCCTTGACTTCTGCAAGATTTAGGTTTTTTTTTTTTATATCCTTACCTTTTGTCTTGGAGTCAATGCTATATATTGGTTCCAAGGCAGAAGAGTGGGAAGGGCTAGGCAATGGGAGTTAAGTGACTTGCCCAGGGTCACACAGCTAGGAAGTGTCTGAGGCCAGATTTGAACCTAGGACCTCCCATCTCTGGACCTGGCTCTCAATCCACTGAGGTAACCAGCTGCTGCCTCAAGATTTAGTTCTAATCACGTCTTGGCGGTATGACCCTGGGCAAGTCACTTAACCCCCATTGCCTAGCCCTCACTGCTCTTCTGCCTTGGAATGGATATACAATATTGATTCTAAGACAGAAGGTGAAGGTTTTATAAAGAAATAAAACTTCTTAGGTCTTTAACTGGGTATGGAAAGCCCTCCATGATTGCCTGATGCCCGTCTACCTCTCCAGCCTTGTATTACTCCACTCTGTTCCCTGAGGGCCTGCAGAGTGGAGCAGCTGACCTTGGCACCAGAAAAAATAGGGGTTCAAGTCCTACCTCTGACACCTGCTGGCTGCTGGTCACTCTCAATGCTCCAGGCAACTCTCTGAACCTTAAAGTTGCCCAGACGTCCATTGGCATTGGTCGAATAAACTTCCCCGTCAAGGGAATCATGGCTTCAGCACCATACATGTCAGTCAGATGGACTTAGTCCCTGGCTCCTAATTTTGCCTCCTCTTTTCTGACCTCCAGGCTCTGCACCTGGAAAACACTCTCTCCCTATCTCGCCCTGTCGAAGTCTTCCTCATTGGCTGCCACCTCCTCCATGAAGCCTCCTTTGATCCCCTCCCCAAGCTGAAAGATATCTCTTCTCAAGTTTTCCCAGAGTGCTTTGTCTGGATTTCTTCTTGGCTCTCTACCTTGTATTATACTTAACAGTGTGTCTACCAAATCCCTCCCCTCTGTCCCCTTCAGGAGGTAGTAAGCTTCTTGAGGACAGGCACTGCCTTTTTTTTTCCTTTCATAGTTGCATCCTCAGTCCTGGCTGAATATTTTGATTCTGATGGTAGAGAATCAAGATGGCGCAGTGCAGAAAGGGCATTTAACCTCTTATGGCCCCCAGTGGCAGAGGAGGAAGGCAGAGACCTATACTGACAGAGGGAGTTTCCCATTGGGGAGTTCCACAGACTTAGGGAATCACAGTGCTGAGCTCTCCGTCTGGGAAGGACTCAAGAAATGCTGATTGAATTAGAATGAGGCAGAGGCCCTCTCCTTGGATCCTCTTGGTTCATTTTCTTCTTGCTGAACAGAAGGCTGCAAATTCTGTTCTTTGGCCCACTGTAGGGTGTCAGGATTGGGCATCCGAGGCCCTTAGTCACCCTAGCCCAGTATCCAAGTCAACATGAAAAAAGGGGGGTGTCTGTGCCTACGGACATGGTGGAGGGTATGGGCAGGGCCAGGATCATGTTCTGGGCACCTGGGAGTGGTGGTGCAGATGGGACCTGCACCCAGGTTGGCCCATACCTGCCAGCTCTCCATCTCCTCTGGCCTTCCTCTCTTCCCACATCCCCTCCTTTACCTCTCTTCTCTGTCTCAATTTCTTCATGCATCTCTCTCCATTCACCTCTCACCATTCCTTCTTCTTTCTCCCTGTGGTTGCTTTACCCATAACTCTCCATCCACCTCCCTCTGCCCATCTCCCTTTGTACATCCTTCTCCATATAACTCTCCTGGTTATTCCTCTCTCTATCTCTCTCCATGGAGGGAAAGTAGAAAGAAGATAGAAAGATCCTGGGTCTGGAGTCAGAGGCCCTGGGTTCAAATCCTGCCCATGGTATTTACCACTTGTGTGCTCTTGGGTAAATCACTGAATCCCTCTGGGTCTCAGTTTCCTTAGCTGGAACGTAAGATGGTGGGAGTGAATCAGAAGTTCTGAAAGTTCTGTCTTTTGTGCCATGGACCTCCGAGGCAGTGGCTGATGAGATGTAGAGATCCTTTCTTAGAATCATGTTTTTTTATGTACAAAATAAAATCTAAACGACTATAAAGGAAACCAATTGAAATTGAGTACAATTCTCGCTCTCTCTCTCTCTCTCTCTCTCTCTCTCTCTCTCTCTCCATATATATATATATATATATATATATATATATATATATATATATACACTGT
>NW_025357035.1:0-2038 GCF_016433145.1 Gracilinanus agilis
CCCGCCTCCTCCGAGGTCGAGCTAGGGATCTTTCTCTGCTCCGCGCAGACCTCGTCTGACCCCGGGCCGCCAACCACAGACCAGCCCCTACCCTTTTACCTTCCTGTCTTCCTTTCGGCACCCACTGCAAACAGCTCACGTGACCTGGGGCCAGGCACTTGGCTGGGCTGTGCCTCAGTTTATCAGCCCAGAGGGACGGAAGGGACCAGGTGGCTTCTCTTGTTGTTTGGGAGCTACCGGCAATAAACACTGGCCCTTAATCACAGCTCTCCAAGTTTAGATCATCATAATAACAGGTATATCGTGCTTACCACGTGCTGTTGTCTCATTTAATCCTGGGGACTCCCTGGTAGTTAGGTGCTATTATTGTCCCTTTTTTACAGATGAGGACACCTCAGAGGCCGAGGGGAAATGTCCAGGATCACATAGTTTGTGAGGTAACATTTGAACTAGGGTCTTCCCGACTCCAGGCCCAGTGCTCTTTACTATTGCACTACCATCTAGCTGCCGAGCCTCCTTTTACTCAAGGGGAAAATGAGGCAAACAGGATTTAGGTGACTTATCGAGGGCCAAAGAGCTAATTTGTGACAGATCTAATTTGAGTAATAATAATGATAACATTTCTGTAGCACTTACTGTGTTGGCGCCTCTCACAACCATAGAAGGTAGATACTATTATCCCCATTTTTCCCAGGAGAAAAATGAAGCAAACAGAAGTTAAAGTGACTTGTTCACATTCATATAGCTGGTGTCTGCCGTGGGATTTGGTTTCTTTGTACCTCTTTCCTACAGCAAATGCCCCAGCTTCCATGTTGTGTCCTTGTTCCCTCATGCTCATCCTCTTTGTTGTGGTGCCCTGGAGAGAATGCTGGGCCTGGAGTCATGAAGACTCATCTTCAGACCTTCAAATTTGGTCTCCAACACTCTTAGCTGTCACCCTGGATGAGTCACTTAACCTTTGTTGCCTCAGTCTTCTCATCTGTAAAATGAGCTAGAGAAGGAAGAGGCCAACCACTCTAGCATCTCTTCCAAGAAACCCCAAACAGGAACATGAAGAGTCTGACATTGTCTGAGAAATGCCTGAAGAATAAAAGTAATATAAAATGTTAGCAGCTTTTCCCTTTGCTTTCTGAACTAGTTGTGCCTGAGTCTCTCCCCTTTACTTCTACATTCACTCATAGTAAATTCCTTTGATTCAATTCAATTCTATAAGCATAAGTGGCCTTGAAGCTTAATAGTGGTGAGAAGAAGCCTGGCCTTGAGTTAGATCTGCTTTCATGTCTTAATTCAGTCATTTTACTTGTTTGGTAACCCTGGCCTAGGCCCTGAGTCTTGTACTGCCTAGTGTGAAACTAAAATTGGGTTAATGGTTGAATGCAGATTAACAATTGAATAATCTAACAATTAGATTAAAATCAGCTGCCAAGAACTACTTCCTTTGTGAGGGCCTCAAATAGAAGGAAACAAAAAAACAAACCCAATCAGGCCTGGATACAAAAACCTGGAATATCTCCTCTCCCTCCCTTTCCCTCTACTGAGGCCCTCTGCCTGTTCAGAGGCTGCTTATGGGGTGTTCAGTGTCCTAACTCTGCCTCCCACGTAAATTAGACTGATTTTTCCTTAAAAGGTATTGGGATATTTCCCTAGACTCAGTTGGCTCTGGGCCTTTGAGCCTCTCTGAATCACATCCTCCATTCCCTGGTTTCAAAGTATCCACAAGGAGCTCCAGGGCTTCTACCAAGTCCACCTGGCGATCAGGCCAGAGAGCTGTTCTTAGCTGACTCAACCAGAGGGGCTTTCCATGCTCATCCTTCTCCTGGCCTGCCTAAGTCATTCTCTTTTGATTAACTTAGAATGACCTACAGTCTCATTTTGTTCTAGTAAAGAAATTAAACTTATTAAAAGAAAGTCCCATGGAGAGTAGTTGAACAAAGGGGATGGGTAGCTCCTTCCTTCTGGGAAACCTCCAGTTTACCCTGTACTATATATACTTCTCTCTCTAATTAGTGAATCCTTGGGGGCAAAGAATATATATATA
>NW_025357036.1:0-1476 GCF_016433145.1 Gracilinanus agilis
CCTCTCTTCTTCCTTCTTTCTCTCCCCCTCTTTCTTCTCTTCTTCATTCCTCTCTTTCTTTCCTCTTTCTCCTTCATTCTCTCTCCCCCACCCCATCTCTCCATCTCTGACTCTCTCTCTCTCGTCTTCTTCATTGTCCCCTCTGTCTCTTTCTGCTGGTAACTCCTGTTATAGAATTCAGAGCTGGAAAGGGCCTTAGACATCACCTCGCCCACCCCTCTCTCTTTACAAAAGGGACTTGCTCAAGACCATCGGGATCCTCAGAATGCGTCTTCCCCACTAGCATGTCAGCTCCCTGGGGCCTGGCAGGGCCCACTTTCAGCTTTCCATCTATCCCTCGTGCTCAGCATAGTACCCAACACCCAGGAATTGATTAATAAATGCTTGTGGATTTTGCCAAGGGATGGAGCCATGATTTGAACCCAGAGCTCTGGACTCTGAACCCAATACTCTCACTACTATGGACCGATGCTGCTCCCTCCCCTCAGCACACTGCGATTTTGTCCAAGGTAGGGGAAACATGGCAAAATGGTTAGGACTTACTTACTGGCGGCAGAGACCAGTTCTTTGTGGAGCTTAAATGTCATAACAGGTTCTGAAAGATTCCTAAAACAAAAAATAAAGGGAGAGGACAGAGAGTTACTCGGGGAGGGGAGGGGCCAGCAGTGGAATTCTCCTACTCTAGAGGGAAGGCAGGGCAATCTCTGGCTCCCTGGTGCTCCCACACCGGCCTTCTCTGACCCCCAACCTCCTCGCTATCACCCAGTCACTAGTTGCTAAGGAATAACAGAAGGATGATACGGACTAAACTTGTGCCTGCAATGCTACCACCTCGCAATCTAGAAAGGAGATGATCAAGTCTAGGAAATGCCCCGCACTATGCATTGGGGTCGGGGCCCCACCAGGCCAGGCAGTTAAGGAGCGATGCTAAGGGAGAAGAAGCATGAGCGTTCTGGGGAGAAAAAAGAAAAGGAAAAACTCAGCCAATGGTTCCTGATCGCCTCCTGGCATGCATGACAAAAGGCCCAGGGGCCTGGCCAATACAGCCTGTACTTGGCAGTCACTCAGCTTTCCTTCCATCTGTTCTGGTGGGCTCAGGATGCCGAGTAAACATTCATTTTTCCCTAAAGCTACAAGAGCCCTCTCCGTGCCCGTGCCTCCACCTATGTCCCATCAGGGATGGTCGAACCCAGATCCATCACCTCCTCTCCATTCCGGGTGCTGGCATACTGGCATAGGCCCTGCTCCCAAAGCTGGGTTGGGATGATGGCCTAGTCATTGGATTTTGTGTCTCTGTTCCCTGCTCCCCCTAAGCCAGGGCTCCTGACCCCAGAGCCCATGGTGCTATGGGAAAGGATGGGCAAAGAATTCCATTATCCAACTGAAATATTATTCCTAGAAGAGTAGCGTTAAGGAAAAAATAGTGTTCTGGACTGAATGGTTTTCTTTAGGAAAAATATCCATCTATAGTTTATA
>NW_025357037.1:0-4811 GCF_016433145.1 Gracilinanus agilis
CTTCTCTCCCTTCCCTTCCCCTCCCCTCCCATCCTCTCCTCTCCTCTCTCTCTCTCCACTGATGTTTTCATTCCTGGTTTTCAAAGGGGACCAGAGACATGACAGGGTGATGCCTGAGTTGCTCCTGAATTGGGTTGAAGTGAGGCAGTTTCACTAAGTCATCATCCTCCGTCTCTCCTCCAGACTCATCCAAGTCCAGTGGCAGGACAAAGTCTAGATGTCCAGGGATGGGGATGACCAAGGTGTTTTCCATGTCTGAACAAGCTCTAGGCACTCCCTGGAACTGTTCTAGCCGTCTTCAGGACTGTTGGAACAAATCGTTCTTCTCTGCCCATTCTGCTTCACTGATTTGGGAATTCCTGATGAGGAAACTCCCTCCATCCATCTCTGCCACTTCTCACCTTAGAGCATTGCTTTGGGTGGAACAAGGTCAAGTGACTTGTCTAGGGTCACACAGCCAGTGTGTGACGCCAGCTTTCCTGCTCTCTGTCCTCCTTACCAGTGTGCCTCCCTCGCCATCTGTGCAAGAAAGAGCTGGGATTAGAAACCAGGCTTCTGGCCTCTGGGTCTGGGCATCCTTGTATCACACTTAGCTGGGATGACGAGGCCCTGGAGATAGAAGCCCCGAGTTCAAATTGCCCTCCCTTTAGCTCTATGGGCCTCAGTTTTTCCATCTGTTAAATGAGGAGCTTGGACTTCTCAACCTCAAACCAGAGCACCCAGGGATTCTCGGAGGCGTTCGGGCCTTTGGACCTGCAAAGGGCCTTTGGGACCATCTGGTCCAGCTGTGGCATTGATGACGTGATGAAACCAGAACACGCATCTCGCTGATGCCGGGCCCACTCTTCGCTGGGCCTCACAGACTTTGTTTCCGTCATGTCTGACTCTTCGTGACCCCATTCGAGGCTTTCTTGGCAAAAGTCCTAAAGGGGCTGGTCATGTCCTTCTCTGACTCATTTGACAGATGAGGAAACTGAGGCCAACAGGGCAGAGTGGCTTGTCCAGGATCACACAGCTGGGAAGTACCTGAGGCCGGAGTTGAACTCAGGGAGCTGAGGCTGATAGAGGTTACGAGACCGGCTCAAAGTCACTCAGCCAGTGTCCAAGGTGGGATTCGAACCTAGATCTTCCTACCTCTATTCACTGCCAGTGCAGGAAATGGCACTTTCTAAAAGTTAATTCTGTATGGTTGACTGATTCATAATCGACGACCATCATCGGTCACGCCAGGACAATCGTAATCATTGGCTGGTGGCTCTCTCTGCTTCCATCTCTTCCCACACCCATCCATTGTCCGTGGGCAGGTCTGATGACCCCCCTCCCCACTCACACTTTCCCCCCAGGATCAGACACCAAGTCCTCTGCTTGCCATTCGCAGCCCTCCATAATGGTGCCCCCTCCTTCCTCTCCAGGCTTCTTACACCTGCTCCCCGGCGACTCGCCCATCCCGTGGCGCCGGCCTCCTGGCGGTTCCACGAAGAAGACCGTCCATCTCCCGGCTCCGGACATTCTCTCCGACTGTCCTCGTGCCGGGAATGCTCTCCCTCCCCACCTCTCGGCTCCTCTCACTTCCTCCAAGTCCCAACCCAAAGCTCAGCTTCTCCGGAGGCCTTTCCCGAGTCCTCTTGAGCCCGAACGAAGGTCGTCCTTTCTGGTAGCCGTCGTTTGCTGAGAGGATCCCCGGCTCAGGGAAGGGCAATCAGCACCCCAGACAGGTCAGTCAGCTGGAATACGGGGCCCAAGTCCAGCGAGGGGAACTCGAAAGGGAAGAAGCTCAAAGCGACACGGGCTGCCCGAGGACACGGCCGGCAGCGGTTCTGAGGAGCTTTAGGGATTCGGGCTTCCAGGAGGTCTGGCGGCCGAGAAGTGAGCAGACCCCCTTGGGCTGCATTCAGAGAGCTTCCAGGAAGGAGAGGCCGCCCGGCCCATGGCGCTTCGCCCCGGGCAGACCCCTCCGATGGCCTCCACTCAGGCCCGGCTTCCCTTCTAGAAAGGACGTCGTGCAGCGGGAGGGCGTCCAGGCAAAGGCCGTGGAGCGGGTCCTGGGGACGAGGATGGCTGGGGCAGCCTGGGCTGTCTGGGCCGAAGGTTCTGAAGGCCCGTCTTGTGGAACGGGAGGCCACGCGGGGCGACCCAGGTTTGCTCGTGAGAGATCCCGGAGCTTCGCCCCCTTATTTCGGCCTCTGCAGAGTTGGGGGTCGGACTCCCCAGCCCCTCCCTCCTCTGGTTCTGTCCTCCGGGTCTCCCGGCCGCTTCTCTTCTAAGCCCACAAAGGAGCGTTTGCCGAGGGCCCGCTCGGGCCTGGGGCTTGGCTGGCGTGGGGAGGGGACGAGGAAGCAGGACCTATTCCCGTCCTCCAGGAGAGGAAGCGCAGTAGAGAGGAGCCTGCGGCAGCCAGAGGGAGCCGAGCGCCGGAGCACCGGGCAGGCGGAGGTGCTCAGCGAGCCTCGTCTTACCAGAGAATCGGGAGAGGAGAGGCCGCCGTTTGGCCTTCGTTTTTCCAACCATTCGCACGTGGTTCCTTAGGAAGTGCCTATCGACCGAGCGCCCGATGGATGTAAAAAAGAGACCAGAGAAGGCGGGTGTCTCTCTGCATGGAAACAGAGGAGGCCGGAGGGTGCAGAAGCAGAGACTCCCTGAGAATCCCCGGAAGGGAATCCCCATCAGCCCCGCCAACGGAGGGCTATCGGAATGTCTAGGAGGGAGGTGGGGGCGGACACAGAGACCAGAAGTGCTTTAGAGATTATAAGGGGAGATGGAGTGGGAGAGGTGGAGAGGAGGGCCATTCCCCAGTGGGGAGCAGGGCCAGGGAGGCCTCCGTTCCCATCTTCTTACAATGGTCTTTGTGCCAGTCAAAGGTGCCCGGCAGCTGCTGCCCCCCCAGAGGATGCCCCTGCACCGCCTGGAAGGGGCTCTCTCCTCCCCTCTCTGCTCTCCTCTTTGTGTTTGGGGCTCCCTCCAAGGCCCAGCTGACGCTACACCTGCTTCTCCTCGAACCCTCTCCTCCCCCATGGGCCCGGGACCCTCTGGGAATCGCTGTTAGAATGTTCTGTTCTGTCCCTGGGGGGCGCGTCTCCCCTCTGGCAGAAATGGACCAGGCTCTCGCCTCCGTCCGGCCTATACCTGGCGAGCCCCAAGTCCAGAGCCACCGCTGGGGCATTTACGTGTGGTCTTAGCCCTGCCGCCCGAGCCTGAGCCCCCCTTTTATACTGAGGGGAGCAGCTCAGAGAGCCCGGCGGACTTGTCCGGCCACACCGCGGCTAAGTGTCCAAGTGACGATAATCATTTGATGACGTTAAATTCCAGCTCCCCATCGAAACAGACTTTGCTTGATTCTGTGGGGCCAAGGGGGCACCGAGGGGGGCTCCCCCACCCCAGCCTCCTCGGTTTGCAGGCCTGACAGCCCCTCAGCATTCGCAGCGACAGGCATTTTCCCCCTCTTTGGGGATGATACGTTTCCAAGACCATCCAGCCTCCCCTGCGTGGAGTGTGCTCAGCTCATCGTATTTCCATGCGGTCAGCAAATTTTTGGCTGGAGTCCAGAAAAGGAGATGTGGGGGGAAGGGGGTTTGAAAAAGAGCTGTCCGGTGGGTGCAGGACGCCCTGCTGGCGTGTCTGGCCCGGGGTCAGTGGAGCTTTCCAAAACTCTGCTAGCCAAAGGCCAACTCTGGCTGGCCCTGCCCCGCTAGACAGAGACACACACAGAGACAGAGACACAGAAAAAGAGACAGAAAGACAGAAGGAGAGAGAGACAGAGACACAGAGAAAGAGACAGAAAGACAGAAGGAGGGAGAGACAGAGAAAGAGACAGAGACACAGAGAAAGAGACAGAAAGACAGAAGGAGAGAGAGAGAGACAGACAGACAGACACAAAGAGAGAGGCAGACAGAAAGAGAGGGACAGAGAAACAGAGACAGAGAGACAGAGACAGACAGACAGAAAGAAAGATACAGATAGACAGACACAAAGAGAGAGACAGAGAGAGAGGGACAGAGACAGAGAGACAGACAGAGACAGAGGCAGAGGGACAGGGACAGAGAGAGACAAGAGACAGACAGACAGAGACAGAGACAGACACAAAGAGAGAGACAGAGACAGACAGAAACAGAGAGAGAGAGACAGACAGACAGACAGAGAGGAACAGAGACAAACAGACACAGAGAGAGAGACAGAGACAGAGGGACAGGCAGAGAGAGAGAGACAGACAGAGAGACAGACAGAGACAGACACAAAGAGAGAGACAGAGACAGAAACAGAGAGAGAGACAGAGACAGACAGACAGAAAGAGAGGAACAGAGACAAACAGACACAGAGAGAGAGACAGGGACAGACAGAGACAGAGAGACAGGCAGAGACAGAGAGACAGGCAGAGACAGACAGACAGACAGAGAGAGACAGAGAGGTAATTGAATGCCCGTGGGAGAATTCAGGGACTGGCTTACAAGAATTCAGAGTGGGTCAGCACTCACAGACCAGATACCAAACAGGCCTGAGCCGAACTCTTCTTCCCTCAAGGCTGGCCCTTTCCACATCACCCTGTACCATGCCTCCTCCTGTTATATGTCGTTCTCTTAAGTTTTCAGGGATTCATCAGTTTTCTCCCTTTACATGTAGAAACAAAGGCCAGGACTTTACTTCCCAAGAGTGCAAGGCGTGGCATGAATAAATACTTAATTAATTTCCTTTGTGTAAGTGACTTTTCTGCTTCTCATATATAAAACCATCATTTAAAGCCCATTGCAATTCTATTTCCATTTAATGATACAAATATTCAAAGGAGCCATGATTTCACCAGAGAGGAGAGCTCTCAT
>NW_025357038.1:0-2704 GCF_016433145.1 Gracilinanus agilis
TAGATTTGAACCCAGAACCTCCCATCTCTAGGCCTGGCTCTCTATCCACTGAGCCACCTAGCTGTTCTCTAGAGCTGAGTCTTAAAATAAACCAGGGATTCTAAGAAGTGGACATAAAGAGGCAGGGCATTCCTGTTACTGGGATCAGACAGAGCAAAGCCAGGGAGGGAGGAAAAACATGGGTGAGGCCAATGTTCAACTATGTTCCTGGAGGGGAGATATGTGTAAGAATACTAGAAATATTGGGGCAGCTATGTGACTCAGTGGTTAGAGAGCCAGGCTTAGAGATGGGAGGTCCTGGGTTTGAATTTGGTCTCAGATACTTCTTAGCTCTGTGACCCTGTGCAAGTGACTTAATTCTCATTGCCTAACTCTATTCTTCTTGGAAGGTGAGGGTTTAAAAAAAACTCTAGTCTACCTTCTGTAGGAGGGCTTTCCTTCTAATACTACCTTTTATCTATCTATCTATCTATCTATCTATCTATCTATCTATCTATCTATCTATCTGTCTGTCTGTCTGTCTAACCATCCTTCCATCTATCTATCATCTATCTATCTATCTATCTATCTAT
This sequence comes from Gracilinanus agilis, assembly GCF_016433145.1. NCBI lineage: Eukaryota > Metazoa > Chordata > Mammalia > Didelphimorphia > Didelphidae > Gracilinanus > Gracilinanus agilis. Next base: position 573 of record NW_025357038.1, read on the forward strand.
CTATCTATCTATCTATCTATCTATCATCTATCTATCTGTTTGTCTATCTACCCATTCATCCATCCATCCATCCATCCATCCATCCATCCATCTATTCATCTATCCATCCATCTGTCTATCCATCTGTCTGTCTGTCTGTCTCTGTACTTCTTATCTTCTTCCTCATGGTATGTAAGCTCCTCAAGGCCAAGTACTGTTTTTGCTTCCTTATGTATGTGTGTCTGGCTTAGTACAGTGCCTGGAACCTAGTAGGTGCTTAATAAATGCATGTTGATGCTGATAAATGGCCATCCAGCCTCAGCTCGAAGGCTCTCTCCTCTCTCTCCTTGCTCTCCCCTCTTCCATTTGGGACCACCCTGTGAGGAAGCTTTTCCTTCTGGCATACCCTGGTGTGGTTGTTCCCAGGCTTTGCCCATTCCTCCTAGCCTGCCCTCTAGGGTTAGCAGCTCTTCAGAAACTCGAAGGCAGACATCCGTGCCCACGCCTGGCTTTCTTTTCTTCATATTAGACATCTACGACTTTGTTTTGGAGCCTCAGCCTTCCTATCTCTCTCAGGCTACATAGACACTGAAGCTCTGGTCTTCTTTTTGGACCTCGGCTGGTCCATCCTGCCATGGGAAGCCTGGTGGCCCTCACATAATTGAGTCCTTCTGAGCATGGGGTCCACTGACACTGTAAGATCTTTTCCAGGCAAACAAATATCTCTCATATTGTAACTAGATGGCTTCTGGTCCTTGCCAGCCCGGGATTTTCCTAATAGCAGCCTCTCTTCCCTGTGGTATGAGGCTCATGGGGACTGGCCTTTGTGATTGCCTTGGTTGCCACAGTAGCTGGTCCCAAGAGTGGGGAGCAAGGGATGGGGAATCTGGGTTGGCTCCAGCAAAACAACCCCAAGATTCATGAGGCAGCTGTTGTCTCAGCCCCAGCCTGGCCTAGGGAGCCCTGGAGACCTGTGATTGCATCAGCAGAAGTTGGTCCAGGAACACCCTTCCTCCCTTCTCCCCAGGTATCCAGGCTCTTCATAATACCACTTAGCTGCCTAGTATGGCAGGACACATGGACTATGTCAATCTCCAGGGGGGGACCCCTGCCTCAGTGGCCCTTTGAGAGTTCTTCCTTGCCTTCCCAAACCACAAGACTCTATTCTTGTTCTTGGTCAGTCATTTCTTCATGACTCCATCTGGGGTTTTCTCGGCAGAGATCCTGGAGTGGTTAGCCATTTCCTTCTCCAGCTCATTTTACAGATGAGGAAACTGAGGCTGACAGGGTTAAGTGACTTGTCCAGGGTCACACAGCCAGTATCTGAGGCTAGATTTGAATTCAGGTCTTCTGGGCCTGGCACATACAAATTTCTGTCTTAGAATCAATGTTGTATATTGGTTCCAAGGCAGATTAGTGCTAAGAGCTAGGCAATGGTGGTGAAGTGACTTGCCCAGGATCACACAGCTTGGAAATGTCTGAGGCCAGATTTGAACCCAGGACCTCCTATTTCTGGACCTGACTCTCAGTGCACTGAGCCACCAGCTGCCCTGTTATCTTCTTATTCCTTTGAGACTTCCCCTTTCATGTGTTGCCTCCTCCCTTGCTTCCCAAAGTGATCTCTCTTTCTTCAAGGTCCTTAGTGTTATCCCTATTAGACTGGAAACTCCTGAGGGCAGCTTCATTTATTTTTGTACCGACACTACCCAGCAGAGTGCTGGGAACAAAGCAGATGCCACGTGTGTGAAATTTCACTGACCTCTCGCTGGCTGCTCCCAAGGCTGGGCTGAATGAACAGAACAGAATTCCTCTGGCTTCCTGTCCAGGCAGACTTATTCCAGAGCCAGGGTGCCGACAGGCTGTGTAAGGGAGCCAGGAGAGGAGGGAAGAGGGGATGGAGGGAGACACAGAGGGAGCCAAAGAGGGAGGGAGGGAGGCAGACACACAGGCAGAGAGAGACAGGAGGAGGGGAGATATCCAGGAAGACAGACAGAAGGAGGCACAGTGACAGGGGCAAGTGCGGGTGGGGAGAGAAAGAGACAGAGACAGAGAGGCAGAAAGAGGTATAGTGAGGGGAGCAGTGGGGGTAAGAGAGAGAGGGAGAGAGAGAGACAGAGGGAGGGAGGGGGAGAGAGAGAGGGAGAAAAGAGGAG
>NW_025357039.1:0-3327 GCF_016433145.1 Gracilinanus agilis
CACACACACACACATGCACGGGAACACATTTTTTTTTAAGTTCCAACTACTAACTAATACCTCGACCAAATCTAGCATTATATCCAGTGTTCCACACCCTTGGCCCCCACCTCTGCAAAGAGGTAATGAGGTTGTGTCCAAGTATTGAGGTTTTGCAAAGTTCTTCCCCCAACGTTACCTTCTTTGCTCCTCTCAAAAATTCGTGGCTGCCAAAATAATTATCTTCATTTCACAGATGAGGAAGCTAAGACCTAGAGGGGTTTGGAGGGGATTAGACTAGATGATCTCTAAGGCCCTTGCCAGTTCTAAATCCAGCGTCATTCGATCCCAAGATCAGTGGCAAAGCCAGGCTACTGGGCTGCTGGTGTAACACTCTTTCTGCTATGACACCCAACCCCAAGCCTTTCAGAAGCTTTTTTTCCCCCCTGACGGGTAGAGGAGAAATATCAGTGCCTGTTCCTGTCCCACAGCTGGTGTCCCTGGCAGGCCCTGCCTGGCTGACTGATGGCTCCCCACTTCCTTCTCCTCCCCTAGCTAAGGTGCCTTATTGCCAAGTGCCTCAGCTCTGACAATTAAACACTCCGTTTAATTTGGGGAACCAGCTGGAGCCCCATGTGACTGAGTTGAGTCTGTGTGTTAGGGGGAGGGGAGACAGGGCTGTAATTGAATTTCTGCAGCATTTCTACCTTTGGTACACCGAATTTCGAGCCAGAAGATCTGAGTTCCAGTCCCAGTTCAACTGCTGTCCTATCTGCTTGACCTGCTCTGCCCCTCCAAACATCATCTCAGTTATTGAGATTAGACTAGATCAAAAATCTGGAACTCAAAGGGACCTCAGAAGTTATCTAGTCCATTCCCCTCATTTTATAGGAGAAACTGAGGCCTATAGAAGGCAAATGGCTTGCCCAAGGTCACACACATATTAAATGCCTGAAGTGGGACTTGAGCCGATGTCTTCCAGACTCCTAAGTCCAGTACTCAATCTATTATGCCCTCAAAAGACTCTGTGATTACTCCTGGTACCTTTGAGCCAGTTGATCAGTCAACAAAAATGTATTATGTGTGTACTATGTGCCAAGCACTGTGATGATGTCTCCTTGACTGTATACTGTGTTTGGTCTACAGTATCCTTTCATCCATTCTTCCTTTTCCAGCCTCAGAGCTGGGCTGTCTTCCTGTCCCTGACACAGGCTGACAACATGGCTCGTCCCAGCCAGCCTTCATCTTAGACCTGGCCCTACTGAACATTTGACTGAGGTTCCTCCTTCACCCTTGGTCTCTGGAGTGAGCCTTTCCTTTGGGGGACTCTGCTCTCCCTCCCCCCCAAACCCTTCATCTTGTTCCTCACACCTTCCAGGAGCTCCTAGAGAGGTGCATTTCCCATCTGGGGTTTGACTCAGAGGAAACAGCTGCTTCCAGAATGGAAAACTTCTTCCCCTCTCCCTCCTATCCAGAACATCTGAAAATTCTGCCTAAATTACCACCAAGAGACTCAGCTGCCTCCCTCTTCTAGTTCCCCAGCCCCTGAATAAAGTGTGGGGAGAATTCCCTCTCCTCCTTTTAAATCTTTTCTTCAGATATTGTGTTTCCTTCAATGGCAGCCATTCCAGCTGCTGCTCTGGGGGAAATGTTCTTATTAGCAGCTGGCCCCCCTTCCCTGGAGCTGGCTGACACAATCCCAAGACTTCAATAAGTACTTGCTTTCAGTGTTCTGTCTCTGTATATTCCTTTCCATCATTTGCTCCCTTTGTCTCTTCCCTTTTCCCTGTTTCTATGTCTCTCAGTCTTCTTCTCTGTCCAAAGAAGAGTCTTTCCCTCTGTTTGTGTCTCCCTTTCTCCCATTTTTTGGCTTCCCATTTCTCTCTACACATTCTCCAGCTCTGTTCTCACTATCTCTCCATCCCTGCCTTTCCTCCTTCCCTTCGCTCCCTTTGCAGTCTCTCCTCCCTTTCCCATTTTTATAGCATCATGGGATTTTAAATGTTGGAAGGAGCCTCTGGAACACAAAAGAATTCTCCACTAGAATAATCTTCTGAAAGAGTTGGTTCATCCTCTGCATTGAAGACCTCCAAGGAGGGAGAACCAACCATTTCTCTGAGGAACCCATTCCACTTTTGGACTCCTCTAAACATTAGGAGATGAGACTCTATTTTTTTGTGCGTTGCCTATTGAAGGCAAGGGATGTAGAAGGTGGTGTCTGAGAATGGGATCTGGACTTTGGGGCCATGACTTAACAGTACAGAGTCGACAGATCCCAAGCCAGAGATGAAGTTCACCTGACAAAGACTGGTATGAATGTATTTACCTTAATCAAAAGGACTTTAAACAAAAAAATGGATGGGAGTGGGGAAAGACTACCTATGTAGATCACTGAGTTAGGTTTCATAGAGAATAGCCACAAAGAAGGAAAAAGAATAGTAGTGGGAAGACCCCTACAAATTCAGAAGACAAAATACAAAAAAAAGAAAAAAGAAAAGAAAACCACTAGTAAAACCCCTGACTTCACACAAATGTCCAAAGGTTAGGCAATAAACAAGAAAGCAGGGATTCTAATGCAAAGAGAAGAATCTGGCCTCATAGGTATCATTGAGACTTGGAAGGAATAAAAAACATAGAACTGTGGGGCAATTAGGTGACTCAGTGGATAAAGAGCCAAGTCTAGACACAGGAGTTCCTGTGTTCAAATTTGGCCTCAGACACTTCCTAGCTGTATGACCCTGGGCTTAATCCCCCATTGCCTACCCTCACCATTCTTCTGCCCTGGAACCAATCTAGTAATTGATTCAAAGACAGAAGGTAAGGGTTTAAAAGAAATAGAACTGCTCTGGGATTTGGGGTAGGTTGATCGACAAGGCAGGGCAGGAGTGGCAGTGTAGCTGAAAAAAGGTCTCCTCGAGTGAGGCAATTCAGGAACCTGAGAAGGAAAGCAGGGTGCGAGAACATTTGGATAAAGATCAATGTATGGAGGTAGAAACAAATACTCTGACATAGATGACAGACCACCTGTTCAGAAAGCGGAAATAAGTGAGTTTTATTGGGAAACAGATCAGAAGCCTGGCACCATCACAGTAGTGTGGTAGTGATGGAAGGCTTCAGTTATCCAGACCTTTATGGAGCTCTCTCTTCTAAAAGCACAAAAGCAGCTAATATCTCTCCTCTCTCCCTTTTCACTGTCAGATTTCTTGATTTGTGTCTCTTGCCTTTTCTATTTCTATTTTCACTTAACTCCTTTTGCTGTCAGTCTCCAGCTCTGTTACTCTTGTTGCTGTTTCCTTTATCTCTTTTTTTCTGTTTCTCTTCTTTCTCTCCCTCCAACTCTCTGTCTGA
>NW_025357040.1:0-7728 GCF_016433145.1 Gracilinanus agilis
TCTTCTTTCCTCTCTTGGACATAGTTTCCCCATCCATATAATGAGGAGGTTAAACTAGAAGGATTCGAATGTCCCTTGCAGCCTTAAATTTATAATCTGATGATATTGAGGACTTTTCAAGAAGTTTTTGCATATGCCACTCATAGGAATCTAACACACACAGAATAAATTTACTAGCAGCTAGTTAGTGTTGGAGTCAAGTTCAACTCCAGACTCAGATTCTTACTAGTTGTGTGACCCTGGGCAAGTCATTTAACTTCAGCCTACCTTAGTTTCTTCATCAGTAAAATTGGGTTAATAATAGCACCTATCTCCCAGAGTAGTTACGTGGCTAATTTGACATAATATTTGAAAAGAGCTTTGTAAACTTTAAGAAACTATATAAATGCTAACTAACAGTTAACTTTATCTGTTAAAAAAAAAAGAGTGAATAGTCAACTACATCATTCACTTTAAGGTAGTTCCTTACCTTTCTTCCTTCCTTGTACTTTCCTCTATACCACTTTACCTCTTTTACTTTGTCCTCTCTTGCCAAAGCTCCACAATTCTCTCTCCCCTTATGGTCTACTAAAGTGCCTGAAATTTCACCATTGAAGTTTCATTGTTTCCAATGAAAATATTTTGTTTTCTAAGAGTTCGCTGTTAAAATATGAGTCAACATTTCAATGTGCCAGCCAAAAGAGCTAATTTGTTTTCTTATTGTTTTTGAGTCATTTCAGTCATGACCCCATTTAGGGATTTCTTGGCAAAGATGCTGGACTGATTTGCCATTTCCTTCTCCAGGAGAAGTTTTTTTTTTTAATTTTACAGTTAAAGAAACTGAGGCAAACTGAAGTTAAATGACTCATCCAGGGTCACACAGCTAGTAAGTGTCTGAGGCTGGATCTAAACTCAGGAAAATGAGTGGCACTCTATCCACTGCACCACTTAGCTACATCTGGGGTTGCATTAGAAGAGATAGAGCTACCAAGAAAAAAGAGGCCCATTATTCTCTGTCCTCTTCACATCTCATCTGGAGTGTTACATTTCATTCCAAGTACTACTATTAAGGAAAGACACTGATAAAATGGACAATATGCAGAGAAGGGAAATGAGAATAGTGAATGACCTTGAGTTTATAGCATATGATCAGCTGAAAGGAACTAGGGATGTTTAGCCTGAAGAAGGGGTACCTAGGCACAGGGGAACAGGGAGAGAGGCATGGTATCTATACTCAAATATTTAAAGGGCTGTCTCATAGAAAAAGAATTAGAACAAGTTTTGGTCTATGATTATAATGGAATACTAGCACTCCCTAAGAAATGCCAAACAAGATGATAAGCAAAACACCTGGAAAGATTTATATGAAGTGATGCAAAGTGAAGTGTGCAGAACCAGGAGAATGTTGTATGCAGTAACAATAATGTATGATGATCAACTGAATGACTATACTATTATCAACAAGGCAAGGACACTGGACAACTGCAAGAGACTCATGATAAAAAAGAATATCCACCTCCACAGAAGGAACAGAAGGAGTCTGGATGCCGATTGAAACATACCATTTTTTACCTTATTTCTTCCATAAATTATTCTCTAGTGTAAGCAATATGTGTCTTGTTTTACAACATGAGGAAGAGGGAAATATGAATTATGTGATAATATATGTACAACCTATCTCATATTACTTGCCTTCTTGGGGAGGGGGGAGGGATGTGGGGAAGAAGGAGAAGGGGGTAAAAGAAGGAGACAGAGATTTTTGGACATAACTAATGTGAGAATATGTTTCTCTTGGATAAGCATATTTATTATACTGTAAGAATAAGTGATAATGGATAGGGAGAAATTCATAGATTTGTCTTTAAGAGGAAATGAGGAGAATTTAGACTCAAACCCTGGGAGAAGATTCTGGAAGGAGAGGAGGATCTTGGGAGTTGATTGTTTGTAACTGTCACTTCTGATCTAGATTTCCACTGAGCTGGAAAAAGGATCTTTGCTCTGGCACCCCTTGGAAGAACTAATCTTGTGGAAAGATTAGGAATTCCAGGGTTAGAAAATTGCCTTGGAGTAGACTGCCTTTTCCATGGAGTACAGAGATTTACCTGTCTGAGATCAACCAGTCAAAGATCAACTTGGCTAAGGTCATCCCAAGGGTTTGGTCACCTGGGACTCTGGGCTACCTAGGAAGCCAACCCCAGGCTTGAGAGGGGATTCAGGCTAACAGTGAATCCTATCTCCTCTGTCTTCTTAAAGACAATCTGGGTAGTTAGATTAGCAGATAGTCAAATAGCATTTAGGGTTTTAGATAAGAGCAGGGAATGGATAGGCAGGGCCTATAGAAGAAATGAAGAATGACCTCTCACAAAGTGTGTAGAAGTTGGGTTGAATCTAGATTTGTAATGTTAGGACCCTATCCATCCTTTTCCCTTACTCCAATTATCAAAATAAACTTGGTTTCTAAAGCCCAAGGGTTTTGTGCTTTACTGGCCCTGGGGAGGTCCCTAGGTGGTTGTTTCTCATCTCCCATCCATCTATGCCTTTCTCAAACAATCTACCTCCATTTGGAGGTAGCCATCTCTTTCAATACTTTATTACATATTTATAATAAATCATATGTATTATATTTTTATGTTATTGTGTTAGTGTATATAAAAATGGTAACTTAAATTTTTTTAATTTAATATAATTTTTAAAAAGTTGGACTGGTTTTGTTCCTAGATGTCCCTAGAATATAGATGCATTTGATCACCTTTTAGATGCCTCGAGACACAAAGTTTTTATGCTTCTCTGGGTTTAAACCATCATCTCCTTTTTTTTAATCCTCACTTTCTTAGTGTCAATTCTGAGACAGAAGAGTGTCAAGGGCTAGGCAATCGGGGTTAAACGACTTGCCCAGTCACCCAGCTAGCAATTGTTTGAGGTCAAATTTGAAACCAGGTCCTCCCACAACTCCAGGTCTGGCACTCTATCCACTACTACCTAGTTGCCCCACCATCATCTACTATTAACATCTTTGAATTAACTTATCAAATTCTTACCAACTTGTCACTGAAAGTGGGTGGGAATAGAATAAAGTAAATTTTTATGGAGTAGAGACATAGATTCCTTCAGAATGGCTGAGCCAGGGCTTAGGAAGACAAAAATCAGGGCTGTATAAAGTGTTCAGAAAGCAAGAACATTCCCTGAGGAAGCCAGGGAACAGGGTTCATATTGGAGGGAGAGAAGAGAGGGACAGATAGAAAGAAGAAGAGCAAACTCCTCAATATATTCCCTTGGCTCACTGTTTGAATAGAGAAGAGTTCTTCCCTTCCAGAATAACCATTTCACAAAAGCATTTGAATTCCAGGAATATAAATGCTTCAACAGCTAATAAGGACTTGCTGAAGACAATTTGAAAGAAGTCAGAATGTTATCTGATCTTCCAGATCACCCCACCAGAATATTGTGGGAAAGGGAGCAAGAGCAGGGAGCACTCTCCAAGAACCTTTGTTGTTTTGCTAACAGGAGACTCCCTTAAGAGGATGCAAAAATAACTTTTAAATTCTGCAAACAATGAGAAAACTTTATGAGTTAGCAGTTATTCACTTCAATTTCCATTTCAACAATCTTAAGATTGGGGAACTTGAAGAAGGTGCCTTTCCCAGGAATACTGAACTCAACCCCATGGTAGGACTTGGGGTTGCATTCAATGGACAGGCACAAATAAGCTGTATTTAGTAGCAGGGGAAGGTTGATATACAAGACCACATAGCATTGGATAACAAGTTCATACTAAAGTTAAAAAAATAGAACCTGGGTTCTATTCTTTTTTAGAATTAGAAGAATTCATTTCAGCACTTTCTAGTTGGGTTGGGTTTTAGGAAGTTAAGATTTTAGAGCTATAGATCACAGAATCTCAGAGTTGGAAAAGACCTCAAAAGTCATCTAAACTAAACTGTATCAGAGGAAGAATCTATTCTACAACATGTTGGACAAGTGTAATCATCCAACCTTTTTAAAGAACCTCCCTTTCTACAGGGAACTTACTACATCCCAGAGAAATGATTTCATTTTTTGGATTGCTTTGATTCCTAAGAAAGCTTTTTCCTGACATCTTGCCAAACTCTGCATCTGGAACTTCTACCTTCTCCCATCTGGGTCCAAGCAGACCTTCCCCCAAGTGACAGCTCTTCAAATATTTGATGACATCTTACATTTTCCTTAAATCTTCTCTCTGCAGGATAAATATCCCTTTCAACCATTCCTTATAAAGCAGTTTCCAGACCTTTCACCATCTAATTGCACTCTTCTGACACTATCTAATATGTCAATTTCTTTCCTAAAATAGGGTGCCAAGCAGTGAACATAATAGGTCTATATCAGGGCTTCTTCATCTGAAGTCCATAGAAAGATTTCAGGGAGTTCCCTGAATTTGGATGGAAAAAAAATTTTTTATTTTCACTATTCTCCAACTGAAATTTGACATTTCTTTCATTTTTTTTCTCATTCTGAAGAGGGGTCCATAGGCTTCATTAGACTGCCTCAAGATACAAAGAAGGTTAAGAATCCCTGGCCTAGATGTGGAGAATTAAGGTCAAATGATCATGAGTTCACATAGGCAGAAAATAGATGAGCTGGGATTTGAACCCACGTCCTCTGACAACAGATTCAATCATCTTTTCACTAGGGCAAATCTTTGAATTCTTCTGTTTCCTCATCTGTAAAATGAAAATAATTACCTAGCTAACAATTGCCTTCTTCAATCAATTGTTTTCAACTATATCTCAGAAAACATGAGATATTATTATATTATTATCACCTTTCTTTATAGGATTCATAAAGAAATATTCCAAGGACAAGTTGCTATTCTACTTTGATTCCTTTATATTTACTATCTGTAGAAGGTGAATAATGACTTCTTATTGTAATTGAATAAGAGAACTGGTAATCAAGTTCATCTTACAGAGAATCAGAGAAAGTATCTATTGCCATTGCTACTAGTATTATTACCTAAGATTCGAAGGCTTTGTTCTTCTCCCAGTTTTTCATCCTTAAGGCTCCAAATGGACCAGCTTCAAGTGCCACTGTGTTCTCCTGGGGAGGTAAACCTCACCTCTACCCCCAAAACCCTCCAAACACACAAAGAGAATTTGACATCAAGGGTGCTGACTGATGAATGGTAAATTGGCAGTTTGGGTAGCTTGAATAAGAGTAATCAGGGTGTGTGCAAATAAAAAGCTTATTACAAGGTGATTACAAGTTATATCTCATCAGTGTGGATGGATGGGTTCCTCATGGGTATCTTGATTCGTGCCTTTTCAACATAGGCAAAACCTGTTCATACCCTCCCATAAATCTTCCCCAAAGAAGAATCTACTCAATATAATAAAGGTCATCTGTTAAGTCTATTAAAAGTCTATTCCTGTGTACCACTTGGGCTAAGATGGCAAATGTTTTGTTGGTCTAAAGAGAGATCTTAATCTAGGGTCCATGAATCTGTTTTTAAAGGTACAGTGATTTTTAAAATATTTTAATTTATGCATTTCAATATGATTGATTTTCCCCTTATAATCCTATGTATTTTGTTTTGTATATTTCAAAGCATTCTGAGAAAGGACTGATATGCTTCATCAAAGTGCCAGAGGGATCCATGATACACAAAAAAAGGCAATAATCTCTGGTCTAAAGACTTTTTTATCTTAATCACAAGACTAAAAAGAACATACCATCATTCATTGCTATTATTCAATAATAATAAAACCACCTAGATGGTATTTCTCCATCATAGCCATTGTTGGAGGCCATTAAATCTATTTATTGTAATTTCATTAAGGGATTCAGAATAATATCAATTTCTCCTCTGTGTTTTTTTTTTATTCCTTCCTTGAAAATACAAATGATTCCAGATTAATTTTCTCTTTGTATTGCAGGACTCACAAATTCTGCAAGTCAAAACTCCATCAAGCAACATGAACTATGAGGAAGCATTTGAATTTGCTCAGCATTCACTTTTTTTTGTCAAAGTAGTTACTGGTTTCGTTCTGCAATACCCTTTGCTTATACTTCCCAGGCTCACAGGTCAGAAAAGAGCAAATCATTTCTGAAAGCCTTTCTTCATTTTATTAAATGAATATATTTTTCCATCAACAATCATATATTTTCTCTCCCTCCCAGCCCCTGCAGCACCCACTGGGAAAAAAGAAAAAGAAAAATATGACCTTTTTAACGGAAATGCATAGTCAAGCAGAACAAATTCCAGCATTGGCCATTTTCCAAAGATGTTATTGTTCATTTTGTGTCCTGAGTCTATCAGTTTTCTGACAGGAGGTAGGCAACCTGCTTTATCATTGATACTTTGGAATGAATTTCTACAGAAATTGCTTCAACAGGAGCCCTGTCATTCTCTTACTTCATTTTGTATTTAGACAAGGCACTTCTTACCTTTTTGCTCACTGTCCCCTGTGCCTGGAATGCTCTCCCTCCCCAGATCCTTTGCTGGCTCCCCTGGCTTCCTTCAAGAGTCTGCTCAAACTCTGCCTCCTTCAAGACATCCCTCTCGTGCTAGTGCTTCCCCTCCAAAACTATCTTCTATTTGGTGTGGGTGTATGTATAGTATATTATTTGTGTGTATATGTATATATGATTAGTATATACAGAGGGCAGCTAGGTGTCACAGTGGATTGAGTACAAAGCCTAGAGTCAGTGAGACTCATCTTCCTGAGTCCAAATCCAGCCTCAGACACTTACTAGCTATGTGATCCTGAGCAAGTCTCTTAACTCTGTTTGCCTCACTTTCCTCATCTGTCAAATGAACTGGAGAAGGAAATGCCAACCCACTCCAGTATCTTTGCCAAGAAAACCCCAAAAGAGAGCTCATGAAGAGTTGGACATGACTAAAACACAAAAATAGAGATGGATAGAAAGATATGATACCTACACTTATATATGTGTATATATGTATCTATGTACATATACATATGTACCCATATGTATATATATGTGCATATATGTGTATGTATTATCTTTCAGGTACACACTTCTTTGAATGTTTTTTCTCCTGTGGGTTCCCTGAGGGCAAGAAGATTGTTTGACCAGGGTATAGCATGGTGCCTGCCTGGTTGACTTGACTTTTGAGAGGACCCTGTGCTTTACTGGCTGGGGTTCTTCACACCCCTTCATTATTCCCTCACTTTCTGAGTCTCAGAACTTGTTTCTTCAAATGACACTCAGTTCTCTTCTATAAGGCTAAGGTAATTACAAAGACAAGCTACTTCCACTGGCTTTTCACTGGTTGATGGCTTTATTTCCCATGTTAAGTCTCTTTCTCCCTCCTAAAGCACACTAGCCCTGGAGCTAGTGTGGCTCCCTAGCTGACCATTATTAGTTTCCTATTGGCCTGAGTAGGTAAATAAAGTAGAACTAGTTGAAACAAACTACTGATTCCCCAAGGTGGTGTTTCTGAAGCTGCCTACAGTGCTGATTTACGGGAAGTGCTTTTCTTTCCCCCCACACCTCTCCCAGGGATCCAAGAAAGCATTTCCCCGCCTATGATTATAGGTAGACATCTGTTTCTGAAACATTCTGGCCTGTACCACCCAAAGGGAATGTTACACCATCTGAGCTTATTGCCAAAGTCATCATCATCATATTCATTCAGCTAATTCATTCATTTGCTCAGTAAGTTTCTAGTAGGCAGCTCTTGCCAGAATTGATTAGAGAAAGAAAGAGAGAGAGAGAGAGAGAGAGAGAGAGAGAGAGAGAGAGAGAGAG
>NW_025357041.1:0-6437 GCF_016433145.1 Gracilinanus agilis
AAAAATTACAATATCAGGTATAGAATTTCTGTAGTCACTCTCAATTTTTGTGAGTTTCAAATGTATAATTTAAAGTGTTCTAAGTCCTGGGACACTACATCTCCCAGGACTCCCTAGCACAACTTCCTCAGACACATCCCACTTCTTTTGTGGGAAGTGTCTGAAGAGAGAGGCAGGTGTAGGGGCTTTGGGCACCTTTTCCCCCCAGAGGTGCCTTTTTTGAAGAACTGTGGAGAGCCTTGGTCCCCTTGGAGATCTAATTCCTAACCTTTTCCTTTACCTAACTTTTTCTAATCTAAATAAACCCAGCTATTCTATCCCTAAAGTTGTAAACTGATTTTTATTGAGCTCCAAAGGGCTCAGGTCAATTCCCCATCTAGGCTGGGGGCTACTGGCTCAGCTACCTTCCTCCTATTCCCTTTCCCTTCCTTTCCTCCCTTCTTTCACACAACACAAGAAAATTTAAATGAAAAGCCTGAATTAGAAAATTCTTCCTTTTAAAATTTTATTGCAGTGGCATTGAGTTCCTGATAGATACATCAATGTAGAAACAATAGAGTTAGACATTTGACTAGGAATTTTTATTCATTTTTAGGAGATTAAAATTTGAGTTGCACAACCACTGAGGGAGGTGGAAAGATAAAGTAATACTAAGTGTCCAAATAATTTCAGAATAGAAAAGCCATTAGTTTCTTCATCTGCAAAAGGCAAGGCCTAGGCTAGGTGACATCGAAGATGCCATGCAGCTCTAAATATAAAATCTTTGAATAATTATTTTATCTGTATAGTTTGTTTTGAAGAAGGGAATAATCAAAGCAAAACAAAATTGTCTAAAGTCATGTATTCATTCTTTTTTTAAGTTGAATTGAATGCCTACTACTATTTATGCAAGGTTCTTTGAAGATTACAAAAAATGTCCTAACAGAGCTCCTTCCCTCCAATAACTAAGTGGAAAAGGCTATAAACAAAAATAACAATGATGCAGAGCAATAGCTAAGAGTCACTGAAATGGTATAAATCAAATTATATATGTCAGACACAGATAGTAGACACAAAATCCTATAATACTTTGGAAAACCAGATTAAATTGAAAGACCTATATGAACTTATGAAAAGTGAAATGAGCAGAACGAAGAGAACATTATAGCCAGCAACAGAAATATTGTTTGAAAAATGAATTGTATATTTCCACCTCCAGAGAAAGGACTTATAAATAAGACATAGTTTTATATATACATATATCTTTTGTCAAATGATGCCTTCTCTAATGGGAAGAGGGTAGAAAGAAAGGATATTAACTAGGTGTTTTAATGTAAAAAGCAAGTGAATAAGTAAAATATAAAACTTAAGTTTACAATGTACTTGGGAAATATTAAATTAAAAAATAGCAGAATATAGATATATGCCTTTCTAAATCAGATTGCAGCTTGGAGGGATCCTTAGATGTAGATTGAGTTTGATATCACTGAACAAATTGCTAGGTTAGCACTAAGGGGAGATAGATGTTTCTAACTGCTGGAAGGGGAAGGGACCAAGAATGCCTTCCTACACATCATTTCATATGCAAAGAGATATTATATGCTAATTTCATAAATTATATTTTGTAGAGAAATGTCAGGCTATATTAAAATAAAACATTCAATAATTTCAAACAGTTTTCAAAAAAGTTTATGCTAATTTATTTATCATTACTATTGATTTATTATTTTAATAATATGTAGAATATAAGCTTCCTGGTGGCAGGGAGAATTTTATTCTTTTTTTTTCCCTTTTTATCCCCAGAACCTAATAGAACTTTACGTGTGGTAGGTATTTAATATATATTTTTGACTGATTCTTGATTTATAGAGCATTTAGACTATACAAAAGACAAAAACCATTCATTTGCTCCATGGTCAAAGATATAAGTGAAATTAACATTTACCTCATCTTCATGTTATGTCACTTTGTCAAGTATTTACATGTTTACAAATATTTAGATGCTAGGTTTATCATTTCCTTTTCATTACTCTAGCAATGTATGGATATCTTATTAATACACCTGATTCTGCCTTTTTTTTCAGTGGGAACAGATTTGCTGAAGGTCTAAACTTTTCATGTGTAAGCAATTAAAAATAGTTATCTCTAATACAATAAACCTAACTATGTATATAAATATTTTGAATGTATTCTGGAAAAAAAACCTTTATATTAACATTTTGGTCCACATGAATTAAAATAGAAAATTTGATTTTTTCCCCATTGTTAGGTGAGATTTTAATTCAAGTCACTTCAACAAACATTTAAAAATTACATATAATAAATACATAAGAGCATAAATTAGATCTATCACTTACCATACTACCTCCTATATACTATGTGCTTAATAAATATCTATTGATTAATTGATTAGGTTCTTTAATTTAAAAGCTAAACATAAATTGCACTCAAGTTATATGAGAAGCATTGTAGTAGTAAACAGAGAGTTTGCCTGAGAATCAAAAGGTGGTGGTTCTAATCTTACTTCCACCATAATGGCCATGTGATTGTAGATAAGTCGCTTAACCTCTCAATGTACTTTATATTCAAATTTAATGTGATTTTGAAAGACAATCAGATGAAAATAAGGTACTGATCTCTACACTGATAGAGAACATTTCTCACCAGAAGCTCCCATTGCCAATGAAATCACTTGCCTGGTCAAAAGAAAATGTGCAAGGCACTGTACCAGGTACTAGGGATTCAAATACAAAAAAGCCAAAACTCCTGATCTACATGATGTCAGCTAATGACTGAAGAGATCAAAGAACAAATCTGAAAACATACTCCAGAAAGACTGGAGGTGGGAAAGAGCAAGAAAAACTGGGGTTTGGGGGTAGGTAGATGTCTTCAAGACCCTGAAAAAAGACATGACTTCTGAAAGAAATGAGGTGTTAGCATTATATATATATATATATATTACCCCCCCCAGGCATGGATAAAGTCAGGAGACAATTGTCCTATTAAATTATACTTCATATAGACATAACCAGCAAAATGGATAAAGTGCTGATCCTATATTCAGAACTGGATTTGAGTCACACCGAGCATGAGTAAGTCATTTAATGTCTCAGTGTCTCTGTTTCCTCATCTACAAAATAATACTATGTCCTCTGTCTACTTCACAGATATGATATGAAGAAAAAAACTTTTCAGATCTTAAAGTGCCAAAAAATAGTATTTTTCTTCTCACCTATAGGCACATGTTTAAACCAACAAAGCTAACTTCTTTATTTTTTTTTTAAAGAGGAACCTATGAACTCTCCTTTTTCATTCTTTTAATGTCTTCTGTTTTGAATTATAATGAAAATACTCACAGTGATGTGATATGGTTTTTCCAGGAGGGTTTTTAATTCTCAATTTAGGGAACCAACAGTTTATTTTTTTGCCTTTTCAAAAAAATTTTTTTTCAGAATGAAATGTCAGTACAATTTTTCAATATTCATTTTCTATTGTGCAATCCATGTTCTCCCACCCCTTCCACTTCCCAAGAAGGCAGGTAATATGATATAGTCGGTACCTGTTTTATCATATAACATATATTTCCATGTTTATCATGAGAAAAAGGACACATTTTCAATACAGAAAAATTCATGGAGGAAATAAAGAATGGTATGTTTCAATTTGTATTTAGACTGATTTTTTTTTCTTTTTTCCTATTCCTCAATCAAGTTGTTGCTTTCATATTGAGCATAACCCTAGGGGTATGTCATTACTCAGAATGCCATGAAGGCAAAACTGAGAACAAAATATGGAAGTATTCTGTTTGTTTGTTGTGTTTTGTTTTTGCCTTAGTAATCCAAGTATCCATAAAGGTTTTATTGTTTGGTTTCCTCTGAACTATCAAAGGAAACATGTACATGTATATATAATATATGCTTGTGCTATATATGTGGCCTTCTAATACCAAGATATGGTTCAGATAGATGGCCTTATTAAAGGTCTTATTATAAACAAATTAAAGAGAAATATGGAAAAAATGCCCATCAAATATCTGGACAGAGAAAAAGTTTATGACCAAAAAAGTCATAAAAAAGATCATAAAAGACAAAATGAATAATTTTGATTACTTCACATTAAAATAAGGTTTTCGTAAATCAAATCCAGTAAATTTAAGAGTAAAAGGGAAATGATTTACTTGGAGGGGAAAAAATATTTGCAGCAAGTTTCTCTGAAAAACATCTCACCAAGATTTATAAGAAACTCATTCAAATTCATGCAAATATGAGCCATTTTCCAATTGACATATGGTCTGCAGATATGAACACACAGATCTGCAGGGAAGAAATTCCAAATATCTATAGTTGAATTTTTTTAATGCTCCAAGTCACTAGTAATTAATGTAATTCAAATTAAAGCAATTTTGAAATTCTACTTCACAACTCTACATCAGAATTCTAAAAATGAACAATTTTTATGAATTTTATATATTGATGGAGAATTAAATATCAGAACCAGGAGAATAATTTGTTAACTTTGTAAAGACAACCAAATTTTAAAGGTATCAAAATAATGATCAATACAAGTCCATAATGCAAGAGGACTAATAATAAAAAGCAAACCTCTTGACATTGTTCAAGATGAACCATATATGCATATTTTTTCATCCTCAAAAGGAAAAAAATAGATAAAACCATATGTAACAATAATAATTGCTATACTGATTACTATGTAGTAGATATTATGAAAAGCACATTACTATTATTCCTCCAGCTACTAATTGTCTCAGTCTAGATTTGAACTTAGATATTCTTTATTTTTGAATATTTTTCCACGGTTACATGATTCATAATCCCCCATCCCCTACTTTTTTCTCCCCCATCCCAAAGCCAAGAAACAGTTTGGGTTATACATGTATCATTGTTCAAAACATATTTCTATGTTATTCATATTTTCAGTAGAATGATCCTTTAACATCAAAACCCTAATCACATCTCTATCACACTGCATGATTGAACATATATTTTTCTGGCTCCACAGTTCTTTCTCTGGATGTGGATAGAGGTCTTTCTCCTAAGTTCCTCTGAATTGTCCTGGGTCATTGCATTGCTATGGTAAAAAAGTCTATTATGTTCGATTGTGCCACAGTATATCAGTCTCTGTGTATAAGGTTCTCCTGGTTCTGCTCCTTTCACTCTGCATCAGTTCCTGGAGGTCATTCCAGTTCACATGGAATTCCGCCAGTTCATTATTCCTTTGAGCACAATAATATTCCACCACCATCAGATACTGCAATTTGTTTAGCCATTCCCCAATCAAAGGGTATCCCCTTATTTTCCAATTTTTTGCCACCACAAAAAGCACACCTAAGAATATTTTTGTACAAGTCTTTTTCCTTATTATCTCTTTGGGGTACAAACCCCACAGTAGTATGGCTGAATCAAAGGGCACAGAGTCTTTTAAAGCCCTTTGCCCATATGAATTTGGATATTTTTGACTACATTACTAGCATTCTTATTCACAGTGCCACCTTAGCTTCCCTAATAGATAAAAATATGTTAAAAAGAAATTATGATTGTTTGAAGTAATATTTTACCTTTAGAAGGTGAATGTCAAGAAAAATAATCATATTCTTCTCAGGAAATGTTATGATTCCACTTATTTTATGTTTTTTTTTAATTTGTTGGTAAATTTTGTTTTTACAAAAGCTGATCAATTTCCTAAGAACCCATCTGCTGAATTCTGACATTGGAGATGAATGTTGGAATTGCATATTTAACCAATCATACAGTTTTATGGGCCAGTTGGCCACATTTCCCTTCACATAGGTGAAATTGTTCAGCCATGCATACTGCTAAAGAATTATTTGTTTCTAGATCCTTCACTGTTTGTATCCTAAACATGATTGGATTTTCAGACTCTAAGGAATAAATTATTGAAACCTTTTCATAGAATTCCTGGACTTGGAAGTCCCTCATCATACAAGCATCCTTGGCTTCTTTTTGGCCTTTAAGAAACAGAATGGTATTAAATATTCTATGAATCTTACCCAAAAATGCTCCTAAAGCTCTGTTCTGTAGTGTTAAGTGGAATTTATGTTCTAATTATTTGAAAATTGACTATCCATAAATGATTTAGTTTTCTATTAACCAGATTATTTGTCAAACTATAACTATTCAGTCCCCCCAACACTGACAAATGGCAGGCATTGAATATAATCTTACTATCTTAGAGGAGAAAAGGCCTCATGTGTCCTTTAGTACAATACTTATCCATATCATGAATACAATCAGCAACATCATAAAAATGGTTATCCAGTTGGTCGACCAACAGACTTTTATTAACTGTATATTACATACCAGACAAGACAAAGATTAAAATGAAATGCCCCCTACCCTCCAGGAACTTGGACTTATCGAGGGAGAGAGAACGTTTATGTGAGGATATTATAATTTACAAATTTACGTTTAATATTATAT